>NC_136070.1:1277256798-1277395760 GCF_964261635.1 Lissotriton helveticus
TATGTGCAAGAGGTGTGGGGGGGGCAGTAGGAATAGATCACAGTGGAGGTTTCCAGGGGGGGCTGCTGAGGGTTCACTGAGACGACGTGGGGTGACCAGTGTCTTATTAGGTATATGTGCGTGGTGCACAACTGTATTACTAGGTATAAACGTGGGGTGCACAACTGTATTACTAGGTATAAACGTGGGGTGCACAACTTATTACTAGGTATAAAAGTGGGGTGCACAACTGTATTACTAGGTATATGCGTGGGGTGCACAAGTTACTTACTGGGTATATGCGAGGGGTACAAAAGTGCCTTACTGGGTATACCCTAGAAACCGGTCCTCGGAAGCTTGTTTCCGGTCCAGGGAGGACCTGGCTTGGCAGTTCGGGCTGGACTGTTCCCATGAGGCACAGGGTCAAGACTGATTTGCATATGGCCAGGTCTAAACTGGGGTGGTGTGGTGAGCAAAGAATGATAGATTTAACCCAGATCTCTTGACTGGGGGTGAATGTTTTGATTTGTTCTGCATCCGTCCATCAATTGTGTGTCTTTTGCTTTCTCACCCTAAGTGCGCCAGGTATGCCCAGACATGGGTCCTCAGCTCACTGTGCCACTGAAGTCAAGCTATCCTGGCTGAAGAGGGGTGGAACCCCAAAACCGGTCCTAAGATGCTTGTTTCCAATCCAAGGAGGGCCTGGCCTGGCTGTTTTGGCTGGACTATTCCCATTGGGCGCAGGGTGAAGACTAATTTGCATATAGCTGGGTCCAAACTGGAATGGCATGGTGAGCAAAAAAAATGATAGATCTGAGCCCAGATCTCTGTACTGGGGTGAATGTGTGGCATTGTTCTGCATTCTGTCCATCAATTGTTCTTTTCATATTTGTGGGGTGCACATGTATCTTACTAGGTATATGCATGGGCCCCTGAAACCGAATACGTGAAAATGCTCTGTAATGGACTGTCTCAGAGATGGATAAAGCGTTGGGTTACCACCACCTTTCACATTAGCCCCTCACAGCCAACATTGTGAGGTGCCGCAGGGGTTCCACATATCGCCTCCTTAATTCCACATCTACCTACCCCCCCTGGCTCACCGGACCTGATTAGATGGTCCAACCTCACCTGCGACAACTATACAACTGATACTCAAATAATTATAAAAATGGACCACCCAGACATATGGAGAATGAATGACCACGTAAAGCTTGACACAGAAAGACAGACATCACAACCTGTGCACGAAGGCCGCTTGAGCACGTGCAGCTCTTCCAATAACTTTAAAAGTGATAACACACCTAGGGACAACCATGGATTCAACGTATCCATACCACATATCAACAAGTTCTCAAGCTGCCCCTAATGCACAGCCCTTACCCTGAATTCTAACAAAAGCTACGTGCCTTCCTCACACTGATAGTCTCCAAGCCTGACGCGGTCAACAGCATATACCAGAGGAATGTATGACGTTACAATGCATACTTTTACAACGCATGCCTTTACAACACATTTTTTACAACGCAACATCCTTTACAACGCATTCCATTACAACGCATCCCATTAAAACAAATTTTCTAAAAACTACCTTTACAACGCATGCCATTACAACGCATACTACCTTTACAACGCAAACCATTACAACGCATACCATTACTTTGCATGTATGGTAAGTATTGGATAGTATAGGGGTAAAAATTACTATTCTAACTCCAGGGGGTGCAACAGTAGGGTAAGTGTTGGATAGTGTAGGGGTAAAAATTACTATTTTAACTCCAGGGGGTGCAACAGTAGGGTAAGTGTTGGATAGTGTAGGGGTAAAAATTACTATTCTAACTCCAGGGGGTGCAACAGTAGGGTACGTTTTGGATAGTGTAAGGGTGCTATGCGTTGTAATGGTATGCGTTGTAATAACTGCGTTGTAATGACATGCGTTGTAATGGTTGCATTGTAATGGCATGCGATGTAATGGATCTTGTGTTGTAAAAGTTTCATTGTAATGGTAGTGCGTTGTAAAAATTGCGTTGTAAAGGTTGTTTTCCATACATGGGCAGCCCCAGTTTCATCTTATGCAAAGTACAACTATTCCAAAAACACTTTCACACGACTATCTCCAAAGCCACCCCACATGCCACCAGTTCTGCCAGGTCTCCACTTTCCACCTGTAGCCAGGGCCACTGGAATTCTGTGGCAGGAGAGGCCCAAAGTATGCAGCAGGGTTGAGTAAAATATGTGGCAAGAAAAGACAAATTATACAACATAAGGCAGCACATTTTGTGATAGGATGACTTCACTGTTTCATCATTTAAAAACTTAGTAGCACTCTGTGGGCATTGGCGGCACCTCACTAGTACTAGTTAAACACATTTCAAACATAGAAATATGCAACAGAAAGGTGACCAGGCCAGCTTTTCAAAGCGCCTTCCACTGGGCGACAACATGTGTCGTTTTATTTTTAGTAAGTTTTGAACTCAGTGAGCTAGAAACAATTTTTTTTGCTAAAATCTCCAGATTATGCAGCAGATGCTGGATTGTGTGTAGGCCTGGGCAAAGCACTACGCTACGCTCGTGTAGTTTGCGCAACTTCACACTACGCGAGCTGCACATAGCACAGTGCGAACACGCGCAGCGTAGCGTAGTGCAGTTGTAATTTTTTGCTTGCTCGCGGTCCTCAACAAGTTGGCGACCGCGAGCAAGCAAAATGACATCTTGGCAAGACTTTTTCCTCGTTCGCGATCAGCAACATCAAGTTGCCGATCACGAGTGTGGAAAATAAACCTCCCTGCGAGATTCTCAATGCGGGGAGGTCTGTTTTCTCATTGCGAGTGGTTGCGTATGCCTGCGACCGCTCGCGACGAGAAACTACCAGTCCACGTTGAGAAAGCTGCAGCTCGAGGAAAAATCTACTCGAGCAGCAGAAAACTACAGCTCGCACTGTGCAAGATGCCGTTTTCAATGATTGCACAGTGTCGGATGCTTGTCCGCACTGTGCAATCATTGAAAACGGCATCTTGCACAGTGCGAACATGCTACTACACAGTTCGCGTAGTGCTACGCGAAGCTCACGTAGTGTGAAGTGCACTTCGCGTAGCTTTGCGAAGTGCTGCTTCGCAAACTACGCCCAGGCCTAAATTTATGTGGCAAATGAGGCCAGTATATGGTCACGTGAAAATCGCTTTGGCCTCACCACTGTATTATTCCAGTGGCCCTGCCTACAGCTAAAGAAGCAATATTCAAGGCACCCTGCATTGTCCAGAGAGCATCTCAAGGAGGTAGAAACGGTATCTACCCACTACATTCAAACAAGGAAAACAACACAGGACACTCAGCTTCTGGGCGGCACCGCAGACCATTGTGACACCGCACTATAACAAATCTGTAGGGGGCGCTGCACTATATAAGAAATCTTTAGGCTGCACCGCACTCTAAGAAATCTGTAGGAGGCGCTGCTTTCTCAGTTAAAGCTGCCAGGCTCTGGAACTCACCACCAGCCACGATTTGAAGCATTCAGGAGCATTCACACTTCAAATGAGAGGTGAAATACCTATTATTTTTGAGTTAATCATGGAACAACCTGTAATATTATTAGCTCCCTCAGGTAAGTCTACCGTCCGCGCAGATGGAGCCGCGCGGCCGGCACACAGCGTTCTATGTCCAGGTAAGGTATGGGGGGCTGCCCTGTGTCTAGCCTGGGTATTTGGTCAGAATGTCAATTCATATCTAACCCCCCTGGCCCTCATTAAAACTGATATTGTAAAACTCAGCGGTCGGGCAGTCAGTTGTAGTTGAAGCAGGGTGCAAAGTAACTGGTTTATAATGCTTGACCCACCTGCGGGTCGTGTCTATCACTCTGTACAGCGCCAGCCCACAGCATTGAACCACCCATCAGACTACTGAGCAGGCACAGAAGATATGAGGAGATCCGAGCACCGGGCGTTACAAACTGTGGGCCCGATTCACAGAACTAACTTAAGACAAAATCCTAAACTTACTGCTTTTGGTATTCACAGAAGTTAGGATTTTGTCTTAAGTTTGTCTTAAAACAGACTTAAGACAGACTTAAGACAGGTAACGACCACCTCACTGCTCCTCTTTTCAACATTGCTCTGGCAGAGAAGGTGCCTTCAGGGCACAGGCTCCACACCCAATCCAGAAGCTGCTCTTACATGAGAACAGCGCCAGGATTGGTCTGAGCGGTCCCGTTTGCCGCTCAGGACGGTGCATTGGAGCCAGTGCCTTTTCTCAAACCCTGGCCATGTGTGTTTGGCCAGCCTAGGACAGCCGGCCAGGCACACATGCACACTCTACTGCTCTTCCCTGACCTGCCCGACCCCGCCCCGCCCTATTGTCCTTGCGGGGCTCAGACAGATGTTTATCATCTGCTGGCGCGGGCGGTGGGGCGACGCTCCTCCGACATTATGGAGGTGCCACCCCTGAATATCGTAAGTGGACCAGTAGGGCTTCTCAAAGCTCCCCACCTACACCTGCGCGCCTTTCTCTCACATTTCCTCATTCAACGCTACGCCACGCGCTGCATCCATAACATGAAAACTGCACCTCAGTGGTCATCACGCACAACATGGAAACACTTCACGGATCAAACCAAAGCCAGCCCCCGTTCAAACATGCACCCTACACCGGGAAGCCGGCTACCACAGTAGGCACGCGATAAGCGCCCACATAGGATACTAAGCGCTACACAAATACTGCAATGCAATACGTCAGCATCACTCGGCCTCCCCCCCCCTTTCCTCACCTCCACACAAACCCCTTAGACGTCTGCACCCCCCCATCGAGGCCCCCACCCTCAGGAGGAGGTGGCAGAGCAGTGAAGGGGAGGCCAGCCAGGAAGGATTCAGCGCGCCTCTAAATACACCTCACAGGATCGCACCGCGAGGCACAGTGCGCAGCACGACATGACACCGACACAACCTGGACGACACGGAGACTCCAGGGCCCTGCACGGTGTCCTTGACTTTAACACTGCACATAACGTGCATGCAGTGTGCATAGCATCCCTCTGCAACCTGCACAAAGGGTGCATCGGTAATAGGATACATTGTCTGCATCTGTATCCTTGCGCACTGCTTGCATCTGTAACACCGAGCACTGCTTGCATCTGTAACACTGAACACTGCCTGCATCTGTAACACTGAGCACTGCTTGCATCTGTAACACTGCCTGCATCTGTAACACTGAACACTGCCTGCATCTGTAACACTGAGCACTGCCTGCATCTGTAACACTGCGTACTGCCTGCATCTGTAACCCTGCGCACTGCCTGTATCTGTAACACTGCGCACTGCCTGCATCTGTAACACTGCACACTGCCTGCATCTGTAACACCGAGCACTGCCTGCATCTATAACCCTACACACTGCCTGCATCTGTAACACTGAGCACTGCCTGCATCTGTAACACTGCACACTGCCTGCATCTATAACCCTACACACTGCCTGCATCTGTAACCCTACACACTGCCTGCATCTGTAACCCTACACACTATCTGTAACACTGCACACTGCCTGCATCTTTAACACTGCACACTGCCTGCATCTATAACCCTACACACTGCCTGCATCTGTAACACTGCACACTGCCTGCATCTGTAACACTGCACACTGCCTGCATCTGTAAAACTGCACACTGCCTGCACCTGAAACACTGCACACTGCCCGCATCAGTAACCCTACACACTGCCTGCATCTGTAACACTGCACACTGCCTGCAACTGTAACACTGCACACTGCCTGCATCTGTAAAACTGCACATTGTCTACATCTGTAACCCTGCACACTGCCTGCATCTGTAACACTACACACTGCCTGAAACTGTAACACTGCACACTGCCCGCATCAGTAACCCTACACACTGACTGCATCTGTAACACTGAGCACTGCTTGCATATGTAACACTGCACACTGCCTGCATCTGTAACACTGAGCACTGCCTGCATCTGTAACACTGCACACTGCCTGCATCTGTAACACTGCACACTGCCAGCATCTATAACCCTACACACTGCCTGCATCTGTAACACTGCACACTGCCTGCATCTGTAACACTACACACTGCCTGAAACTGTAACACTGCACACTGCCCGCATCAGTAACCCTACACACTGCCTGCATCTGTAACACTGAGCACTGCTTGCATATGTAACACTACACACTGCCTGCATCTGTAACACTGAGCACTGCCTGCATCTGTAACACTGCACACTGCCTGCATCTGTAACACTGCACACTGCCTGCATCTATAACCCTACACACTGCCTGCATCTATAACCCTACGCACTGCCTGCATCTGTAACACTGCACACTGCCTGCATCTATAACCCTACACACTGCCTGCATCTGTAACACTGCACACTGCCTGCATCTATAACACTACACACTGCCTGCATCTATAACCCTACACTCTGCCTGCATCTATAACCCTACACACTGCCTGCATCTGTAACACTGCACACTGCCTGCATCTATAACCCTACACACTGCCTGCATCTGTAACACTGCACACTGCCTGCATCTGTAACACTGCACACTGCCTGCATCTATAACCCTACACACTGCCTGCATCTGTAACACTGCACACTGCCTGCATCTGTAACACTGCACACTGCCTGCATCTGTAACACTGCACACTGCCTGCATCTGTAACCCTACACACTGCCTGCATCTGTAACACTGCACACTGCCTGCATCTGTAAAACTGCACACTGCCTGCATCTGAAACACTGCACACTGCCCGCATCAGTAACCCTACACACTGCCTGCATCTGTAACACTGCACACTGCCTGCATCTATAACCCTACACACTGCCTGCATCTGTAACACTGCACACTGCCTGCATCTGTAACACTGCACACTGCCTGCATCTGTAAAACTGCACACTGCCTGCATCTGAAACACTGCACACTGCCCGCATCAGTAACCCTACACACTGCCTGCATCTGTAACACTGCACACTGCCTGCAACTGTAACACTGCACACTGCCTGCATCTGTAAAACTGCACATTGTCTACATCTGTAACACTGCACACTGCCTGCATCTGTAACACTACACACTGCCTGAAACTGTAACACTGCACACTGCCCGCATCAGTAACCCTACACACTGACTGCATCTGTAACACTGAGCACTGCTTGCATATGTAACACTGCACACTGCCTGCATCTGTAACACTGAGCACTGCCTGCATCTGTAACACTGCACACTGCCTGCATCTGTAACACTGCACACTGCCAGCATCTATAACCCTACACACTGCCTGCATCTGTAACACTGCACACTGCCTGCATCTGTAACACTACACACTGCCTGAAACTGTAACACTGCACACTGCCCGCATCAGTAACCCTACACACTGCCTGCATCTGTAACACTGAGCACTGCTTGCATATGTAACACTACACACTGCCTGCATCTGTAACACTGAGCACTGCCTGCATCTGTAACACTGCACACTGCCTGCATCTGTAACACTGCACACTGCCTGCATCTATAACCCTACACACTGCCTGCATCTATAACCCTACGCACTGCCTGCATCTGTAACACTGCACACTGCCTGCATCTATAACCCTACACACTGCCTGCATCTGTAACACTGCACACTGCCTGCATCTATAACACTACACACTGCCTGCATCTATAACCCTACACTCTGCCTGCATCTATAACCCTACACACTGCCTGCATCTGTAACACTGAACACTGCCTGCATCTGTAACACTGAACACTGCCTGCATCTGTAACACTGAGCACTGCCTGCATCTGTAACACTGAGCACTGCCTGCATCTGTAACACTGAACACTGCTTGCATCTGTAACACTGAGCACTGCCTGCATCTGTAACACTGAGCACTGCCTGCATCTGTAACACTGCACACTGCCTGCATCTGTAACACTGAGCACTGCCTGCATCTGTAACACTGCACACTGCCTGCATCTGTAACACTGAGCACTGCCTGCATCTGTAACACTGAGCACTGCCTGCATCTGTAACACTGAACACTGCCTGCATCTGTAACACTGAGCACTGCCTGCATCTGTAAATGAGCACTGCCTGCATCTGTAACACTGAACACTGCCTGCATCTGTAACACTGAGCACTGCCTGCATCTGTAAATGAGCACTGCCTGCATCTGTAACACTGCACACTGCCTGCATCTGTAACACTGCACACTGCCTGCATCTGGTACACAAAATATTGTCTACTTCACTAATACTGAAAATGCATCATTTTGTTACGCTGTATTTGGGGTATGTAAGAGTTCGGTTTATGTGCAGTTGTACCGCTGCACGCTGCACTGCACAGTGCTTGAACCTGTAACATTGTACATTGCATCCGTACAGTGCACGTGTGTACAACCGTACATTGCACGTGAGGGCACACTAGTACATTGCACCTATGTGTACTTCCCTATAGTGCACGTGTATGTACAACTGTACAGTGCACGTGTGGGCATCCGTACAGTGCACGTCTGTGTACACCGCTACAAGTGCACGTCTGTGTACACCCCCCCTACAGTGCACGTGTGTACACCCCCCCTACAGTGCACGTGTGTACACCCCCCTACAGTGCACGTCTGTGTACACCACTACAAGTGCACGTCTGTGTACACCCCCCCTACAGTGCACGTGTGGGCATCCGTACAGTGCACGTCTGTGTACACCGCTACAAGTGCACGTCTGTGTACACCCCCCCTACAGTGCACGTGTGTACACCCCCCCCTACAGTGCACGTGTGTACACCCCCCCTACAGTGCACGTGTGTACACCCCCTCCTACAGTGCACGTGTGTACACCCCCCTACAGTGCACGTCTGTGTACACCGCTACAAGTGCACGTCTGTGTACACCCCCCCTACAGTGCACGTGTGTACACCCCCCCTACAGTGCACGTGTGTACACCCCCCCTACAGTGCACGTGTGTACACCCCCCCTACAGTGCACGTGTGTACACCCCCCTACAGTGCACGTCTGTGTACACCGCTACAAGTGCACGTCTGTGTACACCCCCCCCTACAGTGCACGTGTGTACACCCCCCCCCTACAGTGCACGTGTGTACACCCCCCCTACAGTGCACGTGTGTACACCCCCCCTACAGTGCACGTCTGTGTACACCGGTACAAGTGCACGTGTGTACACGCACCCGTGCAGTGCACGACGCGCGCGTTCAGTCCGTCACTTGCAGGCAGACGAGATACCTTGTGTGTGTCGAGGTTTCGGGGGTAGGAGGGGGGGGGGGGGCTCAGGTTTAAAGTCGGGATGTGGCCAAGGGGGCGGGGGGGGGCAGAAAGTCTACAAACGCCGATGCCCACAGGAGCTGCCACTGACCCCGATGCCCCCGGGGCCGTGATGGGGGGGTGGGGGGCAGGGGAGGGCAGCTCCCAGGACCCGGTCTCTCCACTTGCCCCTCGTTCCCTTTGTATTCACACAGTCCCCCCCCCCCCCTACTGCCCCAGACCTCCTTCCATGAAACTCCCCCCCGCACCCTGTACTCTCGGCATTCCGTTGTACCCGCTGTTCTCCCGCACACACGGCCTCTGCCTTTTACTCTCAGTCCTCCCGCACACCCCGTGTACCTCGTTATCCCCGCACCCCCAGGCTGTGACCCGCACCTCCGCACGCCCGTGCCACGCACTCCCATGTGTCCCCTAGCTACGCACCCCCTGTGTCCTATTCCTAAGCATCCCTGTGTGTCATACCTACACCCCCTGTGCACATACCTCCGCACTCCCCTGTGCCTCAAACCTATGCATCCCCTGTGCCCCAAACCTATGCATCCCCTGTACCCCATACCTATGCATCCCCTGTGTCCCAAACCTAGGCATCCCCTGTGCCCCAAACCTATGCATCCCCTGTACCCCATACCTATGCATCCCCTGTACCCCAAACCTCCGCACTCCCTTGTGCCCCAAACCTATGCATCCCCTGTGCCCCAAACCTATGCATCTCCTGTGCCCCAAACCTATGCATCCCCTGTGCCCCAAACCTATGCATCCCCTGTACCACAAACCTATGCATCCCCTGTGCCACAAACCTATGCATCCCCTGTACCCACACCTCCGCACTCCCTGTGCCTCATACCTCCCTATGCATCCCCTGTGCCCCATACATATGTACCTCCTGTGCCCCTACCACCGCACTTCACTGTATTCCACACCTCCGCACTCCCCTGTGCCCCACACTTATGCACTCTCTGTGCCCCATACTTCCGCACCCCCATGTCTTCCATACCTCTTCACTCCCCTGTGCCTCATACCTCCCTATGCATCCCCTGTGCCCCACACTTATGCACTCTCTGTGCCCCATACTTCCGCACCCCCATGTCTTCCATACCTCTTCACTCCCCTGTGCCTCATACCTCCCTATGCATCCCCTGTGCCCCGCACTTATGCACTCTCTGTGCCCCATACTTCCGCACCCCCATGTCTTCCATACCTCTTCACTCCCCTGTGCCTCATACCTCCCTATGCATCCCCTGTGCCCCACACTTATGCACTCTCTGTGCCCCATACTTCCGCACCCCCATGTCTTCCATACCTCTTCACTCCCCTGTGCCTCATACCTCCCTATGCATCCCCTGTGCCCCGCACTTATGCACTCTCTGTGCCCCATACTTCCGCACCCCCATGTCTTCCATACCTCTTCACTCCCCTGTGCCTCATACCTCCCTATGCATCCCCTGTGCCCCACACTTATGCACTCTCTGTGCCCCATACTTCCGCACCCCCATGTCTTCCATACCCCTTCACTCCCCTGTGCCTCATACCTCCCTATGCATCCCCTGTGCCCCACACTTATGCACTCTCTGTGCCCCATACTTCCGCACCCCATGTCTTCCATACCTCTTCACTCCCCTGTGCCTCATACCTCCCTATGCATCCCCTGTGCCCCACACTTATGCACTCTCTGTGCCCCATACTTCCGCACCCCCATGTCTTCCATACCTCTTCACTCCCCTGTGCCTCATACCTCCCTATGCATCCCCTGTGCCCCACACTTATGCACTCTCTGTGCCCCATACTTCCGCACCCCCATGTCTTCCATACCCCTTCACTCCCCTGTGCCTCATACCTCCCTATGCATCCCCTGTGCCCCACACTTATGCACTCTCTGTACCCCATACTTCCGCACCCCATGTCTTCCATACCTCTTCACTCCCCTGTGCCTCATACCTCCCTATGCATCCCCTGTGCCCCACACTTATGCACTCTCTGTGCCCCATACTTCCGCACCCCCATGTCTTCCATACCTCCACACTTCCCTGTGCCTCATACCTCCCTATGCATCCCCTGTGCCCCACACTTATGCACTCTCTGTGCCCCATACTTCCGCACCCCATGTCTTCCATACCTCTTCACTTCCCTGTGCCTCATACCTCCGCACTTCACTGTATTCCATACTTATGCACTCTCTGTGCCCCATACTTCCGCACCCCATGTCTTCCATACCTCTTCACTTCCCTGTGCCTCATACCTCCCTATGCATCCCCTGTGCCCCACACTTATGCACTCTCTGTGCCCCATACTTCCGCACCCCCATGTCTTCCATACCTCCACACTTCCCTGTGCCTCATACCTCCCTATGCATCCCCTGTGCCCCACACTTATGCACTCTCTGTGCCCCATACTTCCGCACCCCATGTCTTCCATACCTCTTCACTTCCCTGTGCCTCATACCTCCCTATGCATCCCCTGTGCCCCGCACTTATGCACTCTCTGTGCCCCATACTTCTGCACCCCCATGTCTTCCATACCTCTTCACTCCCCTGTGCCTCATACCTCCCTATGCATCCCCTGTGCCCCTCACTTATGCACTCTCTGTGCCCCATACTTCCGCACCCCCATGTCTTCCATACCTCCACACTTCCCTGTGCCTCATACCTCCCTATGCATCCCCTGTGCCCCACACTTATGCACTCTCTGTGCCCCATACTTCCGCACCCCATGTCTTCCATACCTCTTCACTTCCCTGTGCCTCATACCTCCGCACTTCACTGTATTCCATACTTATGCACCCCTTGTGCCCCCACCTCCGCACTCCCCCGTGCCACGAACCTACGCACCCCCTGCGTCTCATACCCACGCACCACTCTGCGCCCCGACCCCGCACTCCCCTGATCCCCGCACCTCCGCGCTCTCTTGTGCCACATACCCACGCACCCCCAGCTCCTGCCCCCGTACCCCGTACTTCCCCCCTCCCCCCATGCCCCTGCCTCCGTGGTCCGTACCGCCACATTGTCCCTGTACCCGCACCTCTGCACTCCCCATGTCGCTGCACCTGTCCTGGGGTACATTTGCCCCCCGTGGGACCCCCTATAGTGAGCCCCCGCGGGGCCCCCTAGAGAGAGCCCCTCTGTTCTGTACACCACTCCTGCCACCTGTGGAGTGGAAGGGGGTCTCGGGAGTTTGGACCCCCTACTCTGAGCTTCTGGGGGGAGTGATGGGGTGTCAGCTGCGGGGGGGGGGGGGTCAGGGGGCGCGTGTGGGGGTCCCTTGCGGGGGGGGTCAGGGGGTGTCAGCTGGGGGGTCAGGGGGTGTCAGATGCGGGGGGGAGGGGTCAGGGGGCGCTTGTGAGGGGTCAGCTGCACGGGGGGTCAGGGGGTGCGTGTGAGGGTCCCTTGCGGGGGGAGTCAGGGGGTGTCAGCTGCAGGGGGGGGTCTCACCTGCAGGAGACGGTGATCTCGATCTTCGTGGCCGGCACGCTGGTGGTCACCGGGTCGAAGTCCCCTATGGATGCCATGCTGTCCCCCGTGGGCTCCGGGCGGGGGGGTCCCCGTGCAGGCTGGTCCGGGGGGGCGGGGGGGGGCCCAGGATCAAGGCTCCGAGCAGAGTGGGGGGCCCTGGAGCGGAGAGAGGCGCAGACGAGCGCCGTCCATCAGCTGCGGATCACAGACTGCCCCCCCCCCGGTACAGGCACCGCGCGCGGCAGTGCCAGCCGGAGCGCTGCAGGGGGCAGCACTGCCGGGCACTCCCCCTGCCGGGGCGGACCTCCCCCCCCAGGCACGAGACACGCCCCCTCCCACGGCGCCCCCACCCCATAGACACCTCCAAGAGCCGGGAACACCCCCCCCCCCCATAACCAGGGCACCAATGCCACCCACCTCCTGCCAAAGCACCCCCCTCCATGACCACACCCCCGCCCCCTCCCACGGGGGCAGCCCTGCCAAGGTGCCCCACCCCACAGACTCACCTCCAAGAGCCGGGAAACCCCCCCCCCCCATAACCAGGGCAGCAATGCCACCCACCTCCTGCCAAAGCACCCCCCTCCATGACCACACCCCCGCCCCCTCCCACGGGGGCAGCCCTGCCAAGAGCCCCACCCCACAGACTCACCTCCAAGAGCCGGGAACACCCCCCCCCCCTCCACGCACACACAGGGGCAGCTCTGCCAGGGCGCCCCCCCCCCCTCTACAGACTCACCTCCAAGCGCCGTGAGCCCCCCCCCCCAACCAGGACAGCAATGCCACCCCACCCTCTTCCAGAGCATCCCCCCCTCAATGACCACACCCCCGCCCCCAGCTCCCTGACAGAGTACCCCGGGCATGAACACCACCCACCCCACACGGGGGCAGCACTTCCAATGCAGCCCCACCACACACTGCCGGAGCAACCCCCCCCCCCCCCCCCAGCCACGATCACTTGTCCCAGTCTATAGTGGGCAGCACTGCCCCCCCCCACCCCAGCCACGATCACCTGCACCTGTCTACAGTGCCCCCCCCCGCCAGAGCACCCCCCCAGCCATGATCACCTGCACCTGTCTATAGGGCCCCCCCCGCCAGAGGACCCCCCCAGCCACGATCACCTGCACCTGTCTATAGGGCCCCCCCCCGCCAGAGGACCCCCCCAGCCACGATCACCTGCACCTGTCTACAGTGCCCCCCCCCCCCCCCCGCCAGAGCACCCCCCCAGCCATGATCACCTGCACCTGTCTCTAGTGGGCAGCACAACCCCCCCCCCCCACCCCAGCCACGATCACTTGTCCAAGTCTATAGTGGGCAGCACAACCCCCCCCCCCCCGCGCCACAGGACCCCCCCAGCCAACTACACCTGCCCCTGTCTATAGTGGGCCCCCCGCCAGAGGCCCCCCCCACCCCAGCCACGATCTCTTGCCCCTGTCTATAGGTGGCAGCACTACCCCCCCCCCCCGCCAGAGCACACCCCCCAGCCACGATCACCTGCTCCTTTCTATAGTGCCCCCCCTCCCCCCCCGTCAGAACACTCTCCCTCTCCAGCTATGGTAACCTGCCTCTGTCTATAGTGGGCAGCACTCCCCCCCCCTCCGCAGCTATGACCACCTACCCCGGCCCCCACCCCCGCCCTGACAGAGCCCCCCTGAGGCATGAACGTTGAACACCGACCCCCCCCCCCCCTCACATAGGGGCAGCAACGCACCGGTGCCCCCCCCCCCCCCCCAGCCACGAGCTTTTACAGTTCAAGGAGGGCCGCTCCAGGGCACGCGCTTCAAGGGGCGCGCACCTGCCTCGCCCCCCCCCCCCCCCGGCCCTGAAGTCTGGCTCCGCCCCCTTCCTCAGGGAGCTGAAGAGTTTCCCTGTACCTGTGAGTGCACCCGCGGGCACGAGCACCCCCCCCTCCCCCGCCAGAGAGCAGGGGGGCGACAGCCCTCCTCCACCCCCCCCCCCCCCCCAGAGAGCCGCGGGGGCAGTCCTCCTCCGCCCCATCACGCCCCCTACCCGGGTCACACCCCTAACAGCTCCCAGCAGGGTCAGGTGCCCCCGCGCCACACATGGCCCCTGTCACACCCACCCGGGGAGACCCGTGGGCAGCAGTGCCAGAGGGGGGGCAGCAGGGGCAGGCCCCCACCACCAGGACACCTGTCACACCCACCCAGGGAGACCCGGGGGCAGCAGTGCCAGGAAGGGGGGGCAGCAGGGGCAGGCCCCCACCACCAGGACACATGTCACACCCACCCAGGGAGACCCGGGGGCAGCAGTGCCAGAGGGGGGGCAGCAGGGCAGCCCCCCACCACCAGGACGCCTGTCACACCCACCCAGGGAAACCCGGGGGCAGCAGTGCCAGGGGGGGGGGCAGCAGGGGCCGGCCCCCACTACCAGGACACCTGTCACACCCACCCAGGGAGACCCGGGGGCAGCAGTGCCAGAGGGGGGGGCAGCAGGGGCAGGCCCCCACCACCAGGACACCTGTCACACCCACCCAGGGAGACCCGGGGGCAGCAGTGCCGGGGGGGGGGGCAGCAGGGGCAGGCCCCCACCACCAGGACACCTGTCACACCCACCCAGGGAGACCCGGGGGCAGCAGTGCCAGGGGGGGGGGGGCAGCAGGGGCAGGCCCCCACTACCAGGACACCTGTCACACCCACCCAGGGAGACCCGGGGGCAGCAGTGCCAGAGGGGGGGCAGCAGGGCAGGCCCCCACCACCAGGACGCCTGTCACACCCACCCAGGGAAACCCGGGGGCAGCAGTGCCAGGGGGGGGCAGCAGGGGCAGGCTCCCACCACCAGGACACCTGTCACACCCACCCAGGGAGACCCGGGGGCAGCAGTGCCAGGGGGGGGCAGCAGGGGCAGGCCCCCACCACCAGGACACCTGTCACACCCACCCAGGGAGACCCGGGGGCAGCAGTGCCAGGGGGAGGGCAGCAGGGGCAGGCCCCCACCACCAGGACACCTGTCACACCCACCCAGGGAGACCCGGGGGCAGCAGTGCCGGGGGGGGCAGCAGGGGCAGGCCCCCACTACCAGGACACCTGTCACACCCACCCAGGGAGACCCGGGGGCAGCAGTGCCAGAGGGGGGGCAGCAGGGCAGGCCCCCACCACCAGGACGCCTGTCACACCCACCCAGGGCAACCCGGAGGCAGCAGTGCCAGGGGGTGGGCAGCAGGGGCAGGCCCCCACTACCAGGACACCTGTCACACCCACCCAGGGAGACCCGGGGGCAGCAGTGCCAGAGGGGGGGGGGGCAGCAGGGGCAGGCCCCCACCACCAGGACACCTGTCACACCCACCCAGGGAGACCCGGGGGCAGCAGTGCCAGGGGGGGGGCAGCAGGGGCAGGCCCCCACTACCAGGACACCTGTCACACCCACCCAGGGAGACCCGGGGGCAGCAGTGCCAGAGGGGGGGCAGCAGGGCAGGCCCCCACCACCAGGACGCCTGTCACACCCACCCAGGGAAACCCGGGGGCAGCAGTGCCAGGGGGGGGCAGCAGGGGCAGCCCCCCACTACCAGGACACCTGTCACACCCACCCAGGGAGACCCGGGGGCAGCAGTGCCAGAGGGGGGGGGCAGCAGGGGCAGGCCCCCACTACCAGGACACCTGTCACACCCACCCAGCGAGACCCGGGGGCAGCAGTGCCAGAGGGGGGGGGCAGCAGGGGCAGGCCCCCACCACCAGGACACCTGTCACACCCACCCAGGGAGACCCGGGGGCAGCAGTGCCAGGGGGGGGGGGCAGCAGGGGCAGGCCCCCATAACCAGGACACCTGTCACACCCACCCAGGGAGACCCGGGGGCAGCGGTGCCAGGGGGGGCAGCAGGGGCAGGCCCCCACCACCAGGACACCTGTCACACCCACCCAGGGAGACCCGGGGGCAGCAGGGGCAGGCCCCCACCACCAGGGCACCTGTCACCAGCATGAACAGGAGCCCTACTCTACAAGGAGAGGGGGGCAGCAGCGCATTGGCAGGTCCCCCCCGCCCCCCCACATACCCTCGCCAGACATGAACCCCTGCACAGGAGTGCCCGCTGAAAGACCCCTCCACACATAACAACACGTGCCCCAGATGCAGCGTGCCACCTCCCCCAGGAGAGCATCAGAGGGCGGCACCGTCACACCGGGGGCACACCCCTAACCACTCTCAGAGGGTGCCACACACCAGGCATGGCATCTGCCACCCATCGCCAGGGAGGTCCGGGTGCTGCAGTACCAGAAGGAGAGCAGCAGGGGGCAGCACTCTCACACCTGGGGGCACACCCCTAACCACTCTCAGAGGGTGCCACACACCAGGCATGGCATCTGCCACCCATCGCCAGGGAGGTCCGTGTGCTGCAGTACCAGAAGGAAAGCTGCAGAGGGCAGCAGTACCAGACCTTGCTACCAAGGAGAGAGAAAGTGAAAGAAAGGAAGACAAAGAGAGCAAGAAATACAGGTGCATTGATAGGGGAAAAAAGAAGCAAAGAAAAAAGATTCAAGGATAGAGAAAGAAAAGAGAATGAGAAAGAAAGAAAGAAAAGAGACTGAGAAAGAAAGAAAACAACTGAGAAAGAACAAGAGAACAAAGAGTAAGAAAGAAACAAGGGAAGAAGGAAAGAGGGAAAGACAAAAAAAATCAGGGGAGATAAAAGTAGAAAGACAAGAGAAATGAAATTGAGGAAAGATAAATAGAGAATGTAACAAAACTAAAACGAAAAAAGGAAGCGAGAAAACAAAAATGAAGAAAAAGAAAATTAGAACATGAGGAAGAAAACAGTAAGAAACAAAAAGAAGAATAGAAAAAAGAGACCAAATAGAGAACTACAGGATAAAAATAAAGAAGTAGAGAAAGAAAAAAGGAAGGAAGAAAGAAAGAAAGAAAGAAAGAAAGAAAGAAAGAAAGAATGAAAGAAAAAAGAATGAAAGGGGGAAGAAAAATAAACTGTAAAAGATAATACAAAAAGAGAAAGGTAAAGAAGAAAAGAGTAAAGAACTCAAAAGGAGAGTAGGCATGAAAGAGGGCAGACAAATCAAATGGAGAAATGACAGAATGAAAGGAAGAAGAACAAGTATTTGCAATGCAATAGGTCTCGTATTTACGCAAGTTTAAGCTATTGGCATTGTAAATGACAATGTGTTTTATTTATGTTTCAAAAACCAAAACATAAATAAAAGGTATTATTATTTACAATGCCAATAGCCCAAACTCGCGTAAATGCAAGACCTATTGCATTGCAAATGCCTTTTTGTTCTGCAATCCATCCCCCACAATGTTACTGTCACCCATTTTCTTTCAAAGAGTTCCCCAAAGCGCCCGTCCCCATGTGCTCGCACATACACTTTGCTGTCTTTTGTACTGCACTCTGCTGCTCCCTGCAGCCCCCAAGGATGGGTTAGAACTAACCCTGGGTGAAGCACTACGCTACACTCGCATAGTTTGCGTAACTCCGCACTACGCGAACTGCACGTAGCACAGTGCAAACTCGCGTAGCGTAGTGCAGCGGTCATTTTTTGCTTGCTCGCGGTCCTCAACATCAAGTTGGCGACCGCGAGCAAGCAAAATGACTTCCTGGCAAGACTTTTTCTCGTTCGCGATCAGCAACATCAAGTTGCCGATCACGAGCGTGGAAAATAAAGCTCCCGGCGAGATTCTTAATGAGGGGAGGTCAGGTTTCTCATTGCGAGTGGTACGCGACCGCTTGCGATGAGAAACTACCAGTCCGCATTGAGAAAGCTGCTGCTCGAGTAAAAATCTACTCGAGCTGTAAAAAACTACAGCCCCCACTGTGCAAGATGCCGTTTTCAAAGATTGCACAGTGCCGGATGTTTGTCCGCACTGTGCAATCATTGAAAACGGCATCTTGCACAGTGCGAACATGCTACTATGCAGGTCGTATAGTGCTACGTGTAGCTTGCGTAGTGCGAAGTGCACTTCGCGTAGCTACGCATATCGATACTTCGCGAACTACCCCCAGCCCGAGTTAGAACCGCACAAATGACAATCTAGGTCAACACTGTCACACATCTTTCTTTTTAAAGTCATTAACGAGGTCAAGCACCTTTGAAAGTAAAAGAGATTGTTGATTTCTGTTCGAGCTCCTTTTCAGGCATTTATTCTGACGTCCACAGGAGGCCAGATGGTTTCTTTTTTCTTCTAGGTTTTGACACTGTAATCACCCAAGATATCTAGAGTTCTGAAAGTCATCGAAGATGTGGACTACTTCATCTGAAGATAATGGTTCAATCCATCCATGCAGTTTTACACGTCAAGTGTCAAATAAGAGATATGTAAAGGCAGCCTGACAATGGTGCAGTAAAAGTAATTGTGATTCACACAGCTGCTGATAAGATGGGTAACTCATATATCTTGGGCTACAAAGTGCAGGAGCTTTCTAAAAGGCGGTCAGTTCTTTGCCCCAACTTCAGTACACCATCAGTTCAGACTATTAGGGCTGGATGGAAAACAAAGACTGGAGGAGGACACCCCGGTAACCTGTGAGAGGTAAGGATGGCGACTAGAGAGACGTGGTTCAGGTCCAGGGATGTTGTGGGGGAGTTGTAATATAAGTGTGGTAGCAGACGTGATCCTGCTACATAGTGGTGCGCGCATCCTGAACGCTGGCAACAGAAAAGGCACAAATGAGGAAGTAATCAGGATAAAAAAAATTGTATTGATTTTTAGCATAATACATACCCTTGCCTACTATCAGTGGTCGGAGCGTTGCTGAACCATCACAAAACGGGTACTAACAAAAAAAAAAACTAGGCGAGACCTAAAAACAAATTGAGCGCGCATGCGCATTAAGAAAGTGAAACTGTATGAGGCTTGAGTAGACAGAAGGGGACAGGAGATGTGCACATCGCGTGTCTGTACGCGTGCACATCTCCTCAGTAAAAGAGACACCGTACACGTGAACATCGCGTGTCTGCACATAGTTTCGGAGAGAGGGGACCGGTGTCCTGGAGCTGTTCCTGGGCAGGTGAACGTTATGTAGCAGAGTAATTAATCGACAAAGAGGGATTGCCGGAAGGTGGGCGCCTGATCTCTCCCACGGGGTTTGCAACGGCTTATGGTGGGAGTCCATTCTGGAAGTTCGTTTTCAAGCTTTCTGGAACTACTTTAGGTTAACGGTGTGCTTTGATTCGGCTGCTGTCAGTCAGAGAGCTGTTGTAGGATAGACAGGCTGTTAGAATAAAAACCGCGTCGCTCACCAGGCCTGAGGACATCCCGAGTTGAGCGTGCATGCGCATTAAGAAAAAGAAAGTGAAATTGCATGAGGCTTCCGAGGACGGAAGGGGGACAGGAGATGTGCACATCGCCTGTCTGTTCATGCGTGTTCACGGGCGCGTTCATAATTGCAGTCCTTCCTGCGCGTGCACATGTCCTGTCCCCCTTCCAAAGCAAGTCCATAACAATAGATCTCGCTAGCGACAGCTCTTTTGCGCTGCATTGCTAGGCGAGACCTAAAAAAGGAACAAAAGGAAGAGAAAGACGGATTAATGGAGAAAGAAAGGACAAAAAAGTAGAAGGAAAAAGGGTGAAAGAGAAATAAATAATTTTTAAGATGAAGACGGGAATCATGGTCCTACACTGTCAGCTTCCCAGGCATAGCTGAAGTGACTCACAACGTTTAAAGAGCTATGTTTGCAGGTGGTCATTGTATATTTTTGAACCAGCTGACAAGCATCATGTTCGTGTGTGAGCTACTCATAAGCTGCTCCCAGCTTAACACCTGCCTGTTGGTGACATAGGTCTAGATGCAATGTGACGGCCATCTTGGAAGCATACAAATCTTATTTGTACACTTATTGTCGCACTGTTTCATGAGGGCAGTCAGGGAATTTTGGGGAAAAAAATACACAATGCTATACAAAATGACACAAAATGCAAATTTGGCATCTAGCTCTATATTTGTGCAAGATATGTGTCATTTCCATTTTGGACACAAGGTCTCAGTTTGGGCTAACAGAATGGTGCAAAAAGCAGGAGTGCCGTAAACAACAGCTGCTCACGTGCTGTTCAGTCACGTTGTTCCTGTGCTGCTACAGTAGGATTTTTACTTGGGGTGGGCAGTGAGCCCTGCTCCGCCAGCGGAGTTTGCCGAGTTTTGCCAACTCCTCACTCTGTTGGGAGCACGGAGTTTGGCAAAAAACTCAGGGGCATATTAAAATGGCGATAATGGGCTTGATAATATGCCCTTGAGAATTCCAATAGAAGCCCTTGTTAACAGCAGAACATGGGCTTCCATTGGAATTCTCAAGGGCATATTATCAAGCCCATTATCGCCGCTTTAGCGGCAGTTTCCTACCGCTAAAGCGGCGATAATTTTAACGCCGTTCCTTGATAATATGCCCCTCAGATTCCACAGCGTGGGGAAGTTTTCGCCCGCGCCCACCCCTAATTTTGAATGAGCGTTTCATAACCGAAATGCGCAGTGCGTCCTAGAGACAGAAACATAGCTGTCCCGGCAGTCTGCGTGTACGGCTTTTTTCCCTCTGACCCTAAATGATATTCAACCAAACACAAACGCTGAGTAGGCCCGAATGATGGCTAAAGAAAGAGTAAGATTCCTGCTGATTTGGATTAAGAACTGGAAGGACTCTGGCAAAAATTATTTGTAAGTACAGACCTTTCAAGCAGTGGACAGTGTATTGAATGTCACAGGGAACTGCGGCGGGAGGGAGAGAGTGTTTTCTCCAATCCTCAGTCGGCAACGATAGCTTGGCGTCAGTTACATTGAATGTTTGTACACTTGCTCACGCTCAATATTGTTTGCTGTATAAAGTCATAATATCAATGTTTAAATATCGATATGCCATAATATCGATGTTTAAATATCGATGTGACACAATATCGACCTGCAAGAATATTGTCGACCAGAATATCGACATGCAGGTCAGAAATATCGTTTTTGTTAATATCTAAGTTAATATCATTAGTCAAAATATTGTTGTTAATAATATTAAAAATTATTTTAGTGTGGTGCATTTTAGTATATGTGTTAAAAGTATAGTTTTTTTTCTAATGTATGTTTGAAATTTTTAGAAGTAATTAATTTTATGTTAAGTAATTATTGCTTATTGTAATTCTGTAGCGGGTTGTGGGTTTATAGGGGAATAGGATGGGAAGTACTTTAATTATAATATATTTATTAATACTTTTTACAAGTTGTTAATATTATAAAAAATTAAATAGTGCGTTTTAGTTCCCTAGTGGGTTGTGGGTTTATAGAGGAATAGGCTGGAAAGTATTTTAATTATAATTAATTAATGAATACTTTTAATTAATTCATATTTTTGTATTTAATAATTTATACTGTTAATTGTGTGAATTCACTGGTTATGAATTAATTATTAATTGGTTATTAATTATTAATAGGTAAATAAGTTAATTGTGTCATTTTTTTAGGAACGGGTTGTGGGTTTATTAGGGAGTATGTTGGGAAGTAATTTAATAATATTTAATCAATAAATAATCTTATTAATAAATATTTATGTATTTAGTATTTTATATTGTTAATTGTGTTAATTTATTATTATTTAGTTATTGATTGGTTATTAATTATTAATAATTAATGGGTAAATGTGTAAATTGTGTAATTTTTTTAGGAGCGGTTGTGGATTTATAGGGGAGTATTGTGGGAAGTAATTAAAATGTAATATCTTTTTTATTAACATTGAACTTAGGGGCCTATTAGGAAGGCGGGCGGACCTGAGTCCGCCCGCCTTGCGGCTGTCCCGCACCGCGAATTAGGATGTGACCGGCACCCTGGCGGTCGCATTCCACATTTTGACATTGCGGGGGGTGCTGCTTACAGCAGCACCCACCGCGATGCAAAAATCGCATGCCTGGCATTTGCCTGCACCAGGTGGCAGGCACCACGCGGTATCTGCCACATGGTGCAGGGAACTGCAGGGGAGTACCATGGGTACCCCCTAAGTGAACCACCTACCCCCCCAGGGGCACGCAACGGGCCCCCAAATCCAAACACCGCCAGCCTTTCCATGGCGGCATCTCCGCCATGGAAATGCCTTTCACCGCACACATCCTAATATGGCTGGCGGTGCCTATATTAGTGGCCCGCATCTGCCCAGCCGGCAATTGGAACGATTGCCGACAGGCGGAAAAGCGGCGGACAGACTTTCTGTCCGCCGCGATACACCCCGCCATCATGATATGGCGGGGGTGATTTCATGTTACAATGGTGTAACGGTTGTCACCGCCGGCTTGGCGGTGGCGATCGTTACACCATCGTAATGGGTTCCTTAGTTTTCTGTAATAAACGTTCGACCAGAGCTGGGCAGGGAAAGGCAGAAGAAAGAGAAAGAGGCAGGAAGACAATGAAAGGACCACCGTGACAAATGGAAAAAGCAGACATGAAAAAAAACATATAAGAAGAAGATAAAGAGAGCACAGGGTGGGGAAAGAAATATAAATGAGGTGGTACCAAAACTAGGCAGACCTGACGTGGCAGTTCCAGCTATCATCAGTCCCAGCAGTAGCCTTTCAAGAAAATCTTTGGGCCCTCGAATTCAGTGGTTTTGTTGAAAATGGTTACAACTAGTTACCAGTGAGGGGTGGGGTGAAATTCACCTAATGGCAGTGTCATTACAAGATGTGGCATAATGCTGTCATTTCAGGAATTTTATGTAACAAGCTTAACACTAAGGGGTTCATTAGGATGACTTTGTCCGCCCGCCATCCTATAGGATAACAGGATCGCCCGCCATAAGGACAGGGGCCCGTGGGGGGAATTAGGATGCGCCCGCCACAGTGGCGGGTGCATCCTGCATTTTTAACATTGTGGCGGGCGGTACTCTCAGCACCGCCCGCCACAATGCTAAAAATGCATGTCGTGCATGTGCATGCACAACGTGGCAGGCACCGCGCGGTGCCTACCATGTTGTGCATGCACATATAGGGGGGTACCATAGGTACCCCCCATGTGCCTCCCCCACCTCCCATCATCCTGGGAGCCGCAATGGGCCCCCAAACTAGAAGGCCACATGCCTTCCCGTGGCGGCAATGCCGCCACGGAAAGGCACCCTCCCGCCTGCATCCTAATATGGATGGTGGTGTCTAGCAGACACCGCCACCATATATACCCTTTTACGCCCCGGTCGCAAGGCGACCGGGGCGGAAAAGCGGCGGATGGTGTTTCCATCCGCCACGGTCCCCTCCGCCATAGTAATATGGCGGGTGGGAAATGGGTGGCGGGCGGGCAAGGATTTCGGGCGGATCGCCACCACCCGCATCCTAATGGGCCCCTAAATTTTCAAAATTGCAAGAATTACAGTGGCAAATTTCACCGGGCCGTACTGATAACCCGATAAAAACACTTGTGGCCAGTAGCAAGGATCTTGGCAGCCCAAAGGCCAGCTTGGAGAACAAAGGGGCATGAAACAGAGGGTTCAGTGATGGTGGGGAGCCACCAGGTTGATGTAGGTTCGAGGTCTCCTCTGGTGAGCTCCTTTTTAAGTAGTGAAATGTGAGTTGCACTTATCTTGCACGACTTCATTACACAAGGTCATATCTTTTGAGTTAAAAAAAAGTCACACACGATACGGTCATATGGCGGGTTTAAGCACAAAATGTCTCTCAGTGAGACAGTTTCTACAAAAACCACTCTACCTTGGGCAGAAATTATGTGAAATGTGTCCCTGGGTGAAATGTAAATTAGGCAGGCATCATTCGCCTAATTTTGGGGATTACAAGCTGCACTTCAGAGTCAAAGGGGCTCATTACGATGGCGTAACAATCGCCACCACCGAGCCGGCGGTGGCGACCGTCACGCCATTGTTAACGAGAAATACCCCCACCATATTAGGATGGCGCAAAGTCCATCCGCCGCTTTTCCACCAGTCGGCAATCGTTACGATTGCCGGCCGGGCGGAGCTGGGCCAGTAATATGGCACCGCCAGCCATATTATGATGTGGCTGTTTTCAAGGTCTTTCCATAGTGGCGATGCCGCCATGGAAAGGCTGGAGGGGATTGGCTTTGGGGGCCCGTTGCGGGCCCCCGGGGGGTGAGTGATGCACTTGGGGGGTACCTATGGTATTCCCTTGCAGTTCCTTGCACCGGGTGGCAGGCACCGCGTGGTGCAGGGAAATGCTGTTTATGCTCTTTTACCATTGTGGACAGTGCTGCAGTCAGCAGCACTGTCCGCAATGGTAAGAGGGCAGGCTGCCCGCCAGTATGGTAGGCGCATCCTAATTGGGCCGGTGGAACCACCGCACATCTGCTGTCAGTCGCATTCCCGTTATGATGACGGGCGGACTGATGTCACAGGTGAGTCTGGGAATGATGCAATTCACGGTAAACAATCACAGGAAATGCAAGGGAACAAGCGACTGTTCGGGGTGTTTTTATGTAAGGAATCCTCGCACCAAAAAATGACATAAAAACGCATTTCATGCTAAAATATAATACTAAGGGCCATATGTATCAACATACCCTTTAGCGATTTCTTAATGGCAAATATTAAGGAATCGTTATTTAGAAATCGCAAAGTGGTATGTATGTAGAAAATCGATTTTTTTTAGCGATTCCTAAAATTTCTTAATTGCGATTAGCAAATTGCTAATCGCAATTAAGGAATAATTTCCCATTCATTTCTATGGGCCAGGAGGCACATAGGAATGAATGTAAAATTATTCTCAATTTGCGATTCGCAATTTGCTATTCGCAAATTGAGAATAATTTCAAGGGTGCATGGGTGTCTCAAGAACACCCTGCTGCACCCCTAAAAATGACATGTGTGCGCATATGACGCACATACATGCCCTAAGGGCATGTATGAGCGTCACATGGCACCTTTACAAATTGCATAAAGTGCATTTGTAATAGAAATCGCAAATTACCACCAACTACAAGTTGGTGGTAATTTGCGATTCCTTAAGGGCATTTTGAAAAATATTTTTGCTTCATACATTGCATTTAAGGAATCGCAAAATATGCGATTTCTTAAATGCAATCGCAAAATAAGGAATGGCAAATTTTGCGATTCCTTATTTTGCACCCAAATCCTTTCATACATACCATTTTGCAAATATGGGTTCGCAAACGCCAAAATTCTGCGAATTTCGGCGTTTGCGAACCCATTTGGCCTGGATACATATGGCCCTTACTGACAAATTTGCATTTTACTTAATTCTGTGTAGATTCGCATAATTTGGGGTAATTAAAGTAAAGCACATTACATGAATGTCTCACGCCCCTGGTGATGGGAGAAAAGAGAATCCAATTTTTGGGAGTTTTTTTCTAATCTATTATTTTTCTGACATTAAAAAGATATGAACATTTTGTCTAGAGGAGAGAAGACTAATAAAAGTGAAACAGACTAAAGGAATTTACAGTGAGAGGGTGGATTATTGGAAGTTCTTAAACTCAGATTTCGCGTTTTAATTATATTTCTCGGTGCTGATTTAAATGGCACATGAAGTTATGTGGAGTTTATAATTAAGTCTGGCAAGAAAGACAGAGAAATGCTATTACTCAGGAGGTAGAAGACTGAGACAGTAATTGTTTTTTAACAACCATACCCTTCTGTTTTGCTTTCTTTTGACTCCTAGACGACATTTAGTTGCTGAATGACGAGAGAGGAAATAAAACAGATGAAGGGATATCATTTGTTTATTTAGATTTCCCTATTTTATCATCCTGACCTGCTGATAGTTGTGTTTTATTTTAGAAATGCTGCCTGAGGAGAAGAGGCTTGTCCTGCTACCCGCAAGAAAAGAAACAAGAGACACTTAAGAGAGGGATTTATTTATTTAGGAGAGAATCTCCAATGTCTGGAAATAAACCATTATTTAGACTATCTTAGACAATTCTGCGGTGTAATTATTAGCCACCTTCCACACGTGGGGCCTCATTTATGAAAAGTGACGCATCGCTGCGTGAAAACAGCGATGCGTCACTTTTCACTGCGCCCTCCTTGCGACACCAATGATGCGTCATATTTACCGTATGACGCATCATGTCGCAAGGAGTTACAGATATGTCAGTATTTCTGACGTATCTGTATGGCGCAAAAGTGACGCATTGCTGGAGAGTGTCACAAAAATTACGCAACTCCAGCAAAGTGTCCTTTCACATGGGGCAACCCCCATGTGAAAGGGCTTGCGTCAGTCTTACGCCTGCTGTGAGGCAGGCGCAAGATTTTGACGCAACGGCGTCCTAGAAGTGACGCAGTGAAATCTCATAGATTTCACTGAGTCACTTCTACGAAGCTTTTTGCGGGGAAACGCCCCCCCCCTGCATGCATTATACCTGATGCAGGTATAATGTGGCGCAGGGGTTTACAAAGTGACGCATCTGCTTAGATGCTTCACTTTGTAAATAGAGCGCAACAGGAGGCATGTTTTACGCCGCCGATGCGTCACAAAAAGTGACGCATTGGAAGCGCAAAACTGACGCAAAGCCTCATAAATAAGGCCTGTGGTGTCAGAAGAGGCGCAAATCGAACTATGTGGAAATGTATAACCCACTCATCCATTAGATGAAACTGGTTGCACCTTCGAGTTGGTCACAGTACACACGGTTAAGGATGGTTGCTTTTTTGTCCGTTGTCCGTCATCTTGGCCTTGCACCAAGTTACCCTTTCGGGAATGATTCGAGCATGAAATAAATTAAAATAACATAACATAACAAAAACCTCCGAACAAGACAGAGACTGATAATGTGGCAAAGTCTGCCAACACACACTTGACAAAACCAGTTCTGTTTCCCAAAATCAAGATTCAGCCAATGGGGAACTGGTGGGTGTTTTAGGACAACAAAGAGGTCACTCGAGTTTATTTTCCACTGAGCTGCAAAATATACTTCGGGAGAAGGGTATTTACAAGGAAGTGGCGGAGAGAGGCGTTAGCCTTCTTGGATTAACGCCTCTCTCCGCCACTTTGGAAAAGCAAGGCTGCACCATATTCACAAGGACATGGTGCAGCTTTGCTTTTCCCCCTGCGATGGCGCTAAGTTTCACAACTTAGCACCAACGCAGGCACCCTTCACCAGAGTGCAAGCGTGTCTGCAAGCAGGGAGGTTTGTTTATGTACAGGAAGGTGTCCCTTCCTGCACATAAACAAAAGTAAAATGCCAGTTTTGTATCTTACATGTGTGCTGCTTCATGCAGCACACACGAAAGTGACAGAATGGCATTTTTAAAAAAGGTTTGTTTATGTGCAGGAAGGGACACCTTGGCATTTTGCATTTTCCATGGGTGCTGCACAAAGCAGCGCACATGGAAAATGCAAAAACGAGGAGAAATAAAGCATTTCTCCTCCTACCGCCAACTTAAGACCAGGGTTTTCCTGGTCTTAAGTTTGGCGTTAACTCCTATTTACGCTGCCCTTGGGAACAGGGAGCAGCGTATATATCAATGGGTGTTGCAGTGGAACACCCACCACAACACCCACTGCACTCCCCTTTCACACTAAACACAGCGTGAAAAGGGGCCTATTCACAAGGCAGCGTTAAGCCGCGATAAGTGGCTTAGCACTGCCTTGTGAATAAGGCGAGGCCCCTATTGCCACCACAACATCACTGAAAGTGACATTGTAGTGCCGATATGGGCGTGTGAATATGCCCCTGTGTTTTTTTAAATTTTGAAAGACTAGCCTAAAGAGCTGCATGGCCTGTAGAAAAATGGGGACAATATCGTGCTCCCCTTCTAACAGGGGAATTACAAGCGGCGCAGTAGCGGCCCGTTATGGGAGTTCTGTGGTGCGGAAAGGCGGGTAGGGGCACCGTTGGGGTAGTAAACACTGGAATATGGATGATCGGAGGTAAGTAAACAATTAAATAAATAAAACAAATTTCGTTTCAGCGCACTGCATCACATTTTGCGTCGCTGCTACTGAAGCGGCGTATCAGGCTGCTAACCCAACGGGCATAACCCCTTAGAAGTGAAGAAAACATTCTGGGGGTTAGGAATTGATGAATAAACCTAAAGAGTGTGATTTAGATGAAATGAGAGAAACTGGAAGAACCCCCTGGTGAGCGACATTATCAACTCAGAGCGTTAGGGGACAAATAGTTAAGGCCCGAGAGCGCCTCAAAAGAAGAGATTTAAAAAAAAATTCAAAGCAGTTTTTAAATGCCCCTAGTCCACAATTACAGGAATAGGTAGAAATACATAATAACACAATTTGAATGTGGCTATTGAGAGTACGTATGCCTTTTCCAGAGTTCATGATACATGAATCGAAAAGAAAGAAAACAACACAACAAGGACACAATTGAGATTTGTCAACCTCCCACTAACTCAATTCCTTATGAAGCAAGAGGGTTCATTGCATCCGAAGACAAAACCTATCCCATGACAAGTGTGGGTTCATGATGTTTTGACTGTGGTGGATGGGGACACATCGCTTGTTTTTGGCTATGGAAATTTGGGTTGTTATTACACCCACGTATTACACATGAAAACAAACCCTTACATTTCATTGCCCCATACAAGTGTACAGAATAGAAGTCAAAACATTACTAGACATAAGCGGGGCTAGTCACAAGGATAAGTAATTTACAAGTGTAATTTACTCTTAGATTTTTTAGCAACTTTACTACATTTAGTTATTCACAAAATCAAAATGTAAAGTTACTCAAAAGTGTAGACTTTCACATTATCACCCCTGAAACAGGGAGTGGAGCCACATTTCCGAGGCTGAGTTATGACTGCAAAAAAGAAACAAACATCCACGCACACAAAGCACTACACAACACCGGACCCACATACCTCAACAACCGACTTAGCTTCCAAACCCCCACCCGAAACCTCCGCTCAGCCAACCTCGCCCTCGCCACAGTTCCTCGATCCTTCTCCTACCTCGCCGCCAAGACCTGGAACGCTCTCCCTAC
The DNA here is from genome assembly GCF_964261635.1 of Lissotriton helveticus. Taxonomy (NCBI): domain Eukaryota; kingdom Metazoa; phylum Chordata; class Amphibia; order Caudata; family Salamandridae; genus Lissotriton; species Lissotriton helveticus. Next base: position 1,277,286,326 of record NC_136070.1, read on the forward strand.
CAGCCTACGACAGACTCAGGACCTGCTGGCCTTCAGAAGACTTCTCAAGACCTGGCTCTTCGATCAGTAGCGTAATTAGTTTAAATAAATTAAGTGAAATAAAAAGTCTTTTTTCTGAAGTTTAATTAAAAAAATACCTGCACTCCTTACACAATTTTTTTATTAAACATTAATGATCTAATATTAAAAGTGAAGTATGCAGTAAATTAAAAGTAATTTTGTTATATTTTAATAAAAATGTATGTTTCACTTATATATATATTCAAAGATGGCTGAGATAGCTTATAAAGAAACACATTAATATAATTTATTTGTATATTTATTTTAACATTAAATTATACGTATTTATATTTTTCACTATTTTAAATAGTTTATTTTACCATTAGCTCCTCTTGGGTTTTACTTTAAGTCCCTATCTCCATTATTTTCTATAGGATGGTGTTACAGTACCTATGGTTAGCCATGTGCAGTGCTGAACTTACTCTGGCTTTGAGGTGGAGTAATTTACTACAGTTTAGGGTTTGTTTTTGTCCTCCTCTGTCGTCTGTGTGTTTCCCCACCCCCCTCCATTGTCTCTTTACTTCCCCTTCGATGTCCACTCTCAGTCGTCTGTGTGCACCCCCTCTTGCCGAGCCTCCGTTGCGTGTGCTTCCCTGTGCCCGCCCTCTGTTGGCATTGTGTGTCTCATGGCTGTCTCTTGCTCGCCCTTCCCTCTCTCCTCCAGTCGCCACCTTCCATCGCGCCCTCCATGTTGCCTCGCCCCCCGTCCACTTCCAACCCAGTTTTCCATTTGTCTGCTTGCTTTTTTTTTTTTTAAACAAATCCCCAGAGACCCCGCCCACTTCGACGTCCCTGTGAGGGCGTTGCATAAGGGCCCCAGTGATTGAAGGTGTGTGCGCGTACACATACACAGGATGAATGCAGTCTGGGGGGGCAGTTTGTAGTATTTGTGGGTATAGTTATTAACGCAGGACAGTGAGTGAGGGTAGGGTGTGACGACAAAGGGGGGAACAGTGTGTGAAGAAAGTGGGCCCGATTCACAGAACTAACTTAAGACAAAATCCTAAACGTACTACTTTTGGTGTTCACAGAAGTTAGGATTTTGTCTTAAGTTTGTCTTAAGACAAATTTAAGACAAAATCCTCTGTGAATACCAAAAGGAGTACGTTTAGGATTTTGTCTTAAGTTAGTTCTGTGAATCGGCCCCAGTGTGCTGTGAAAGGCTTGAGGGCAGGTGTATTATAGCATTATTTGCACATTTCTCAGTATGTCTGATATATTTTTATAGCAATGTATGAGGAACAATTTTGTATTGTGTGTAAAGTTTGTTCTTTTAATTGTTGGTGTGTTTTTGTGGACCTCCGTAGGAGTTCCAAAACAAAATAAATAAATACATTGAATTTGAGGGCAGGTGTGGGAGGAGTAAATTCTGTTGGTGAGGGTTGCGCCTGACAGTTTGTGATGTGAAAGTGTGGGGGAAGTGTGAGGGAAGTTTGTGCCTCTCGGTGTGAGGACAGCAGGAGAGGGCAGTGTTTGAGCGCCGCGTGCCTCCGGGGTTGGGGCAGTGTGTAGGAGTGTGTGGTGGCAGTCGTGAGTGCAGAGTGTGAGGGCAGTGAATGATAGTGTGAGGGGGTAGTTGTGGAGACAGTCTGTGAGGGCATAGTTTGTGTCTGTGCATCAAAGCGGCGCAGGACAGCAGTGTGCGGGGCAGGTGTGCGGGGCAAGTGTGCGGGGCAAGTGTGCGGGGGATGCACCCGAGAGAGGCGCGTGAGCGCATTCAGCGAGGGAGGGGAGGGGGGAGTAGCGAGCACTGGAAGCAGTGACAATAGTGCGGGGTGGTAATGTGTGAAGGCTGTGCGCAAATGTAGTGCCTGGAAGTACCTCACGAGGGCGCTGTGCGCGCGGATTGTGGAGGGGAGTGTGTAAGGGAGGGGTGCGGGGGCAGGGGGCCGGGGCACTGTTTGAGACACTCGTGAGAGCAGCGTGCAAGGGCAGGCGTCACTGAAAGCACGACTTGCACCAGCGTTTGAGGCGCTGAGAACCTCGCCTGCTAGAGACTGCTGAGACGTGTCCGAGGACCCGGAGAGGGACCTCTCTGAGACCTGCTGAGACCTGCTGAGATCTGTCCAAGGTGCTGAGCATCAGCTGCTAGTGACGCTGAGACGTGGACAGGGAGGGACCCAGCAGAGGGGCCTCTGAGACCTGCTGAGAACTGCCCGAGGTGCTGAGCATCAGCTGCTAGTGAAGCTGAGACGTGGAGAGGGGGGGACCCAGCAGAGAGGCCTCTGAGACCTGCTGAGAACCGTCCAAGGTGCTGAGCATCAGCTGCTAGTGACGCTGAGAAGTGGACAGGGAGGGACCCAGCAGAGAGACCTCTGAGACCTGCTGAGAACCGTCCAAGGTGCTGAGCTCCAGCTGCTAGTGAGGCTGAGACGTGTCCGAGGACCCGAGGATGTGCCTCGCTGAGACCTGCTGAGAACCGTCCAAGGTGCTGAGCATCAGCTGCTAGTGAAGCTGAGACGAGGCCAGGGAGGGACCCAGCAGAGGCCTCTGAGACCTGCTGAGAACCGTCCAAGGTGCTGAGCATCAGCTGCTAGTGACGCTGAGACGTGGACAGGAGGGACCCAGCAGAGAGGCCTCTGAGACCTGCTGAGAACTGCCCGAGGTGCTGAGCATCAGCTGCTAGTGAAGCTGAGACGTGGAGAGGGAGGGACCCAGCAGAGAGGCCTCTGAGACCTGCTGAGAACCGTCCAAGGTGCTGAGCATCAGCTGCTAGTGACGCTGAGAAGTGGACAGGGAGGGACCCAGCAGAGAGACCTCTGAGACCTGCTGAGAACCGTCCAAGGTGCTGAGCTCCAGCTGCTAGTGAGGCTGAGACGTGTCCGAGGACCCGAGGATGTGCCTCGCTGAGACCTGCTGAGAACCGTCCAAGGTGCTGAGCATCAGCTGCTAGTGAAGCTGAGACGAGGCCAGGGAGGGACCCAGCAGAGGCCTCTGAGACCTGCTGAGAACCGTCCAAGGTGCTGAGCATCAGCTGCTAGTGACGCTGAGACGTGGACAGGAGGGACCCAGCAGAGAGGCCTCTGAGACCTGCTGAGAACTGCCCGAGGTGCTGAGCATCAGCTGCTAGTGAAGCTGAGACGTGGAGAGGGAGGGACCCAGCAGAGAGGCCTCTGAGACCTGCTGAGAACCGTCCAAGGTGCTGAGCATCAGCTGCTAGTGACGCTGAGAAGTGGACAGGGAGGGACCCAGCAGAGAGACCTCTGAGACCTGCTGAGAACCGTCCAAGGTGCTGAGCTCCAGCTGCTAGTGAGGCTGAGACGTGTCCGAGGACCCGAGGATGTGCCTCGCTGAGACCTGCTGAGAACCGTCCAAGGTGCTGAGCATCAGCTGCTAGTGAAGCTGAGACGAGGCCAGGGAGGGACCCAGCAGAGGCCTCTGAGACCTGCTGAGAACCGTCCAAGGTGCTGAGCATCAGCTGCTAGTGAAGCTGACACGTGGACAGGGAGGGACCCAGCAGAGGCCTCTGAGACCTGCTGAGAACCGTCCAAGGTGCTGAGCATCAGCTGCTAGTGAAGCTGAGACGAGGCCAGGGAGGGACCCAGCAGAGGCCTCTGAGACCTGCTGAGAACCGTCCAAGGTGCTGAGCATCAGCTGCTAGTGAAGCTGACACGTGGACAGGGAGGGACCCAGCAGAGGCCTCTGAGACTGCTGAGAACTGTCCGAGGTGCTGAGCATCAGCTGCTAGTGAAGCTGAGACGTGGAGAGGGAGGGACCCAGCAGAGAGGCCTCTGAGACCTGCTGAGAACCGTCCAAGGTGCTGAGCATCAGCTGCTAGTGACGCTGAGAAGTGGACAGGGAGGGACCCAGCAGAGAGACCTCTGAGACCTGCTGAGAACCGTCCAAGGTGCTGAGCTCCAGCTGCTAGTGAGGCTGAGACGTGTCCGAGGACCCGAGGATGTGCCTCGCTGAGACCTGCTGAGAACCGTCCAAGGTGCTGAGCATCAGCTGCTAGTGAAGCTGAGACGAGGCCAGGGAGGGACCCAGCAGAGGCCTCTGAGACCTGCTGAGAACCGTCCAAGGTGCTGAGCATCAGCTGCTAGTGAAGCTGACACGTGGACAGGGAGGGACCCAGCAGAGGCCTCTGAGACCTGCTTAGAACCGTCCAAGGTGCTGAGCATCAGCTGCTGGTGAAGCTGAGACATGGACAGGGAGGGACCCAGCAGAGGGGCCTCTGAGACCTGCTGAGAACCGTCCAAGGTGCTGAGCATCAGCTGCTAGTGAAGCTGACATGTGGACAGGGAGGGACCTGAAGAGAGGCCACTGATACCTGCTGTGAACCGTCCGAGGTGCTGAGCATCAGCTGCTAGTGAAGCTGAGACGTGGACAGGAGGGGACCCAGCAGAGAGGCCTCTGAGACCTGCTGAGAACCGTCCAAGGTGCTGAGCATCAGCTGCTAGTGACGCTGACATGTGGACACGGAGGGACCCAGCAGAGAGGCCTCTGAGACCTGCTGAGCTCTGTCCAAGGTGCTGAGCATCAGCTGCTAGTGAAGCTGACATGTGGACAGGGAGGGACCCCTCAGAGGGGCCTCTGAGACCTGCTGAGAACCGTCCAAGGTGCTGAGCATCAGCTGCTAGTGAAGCTGACACGTGGACAGGGAGGGACCCAGCAGAGAGGCCTCTGAGACCTGCTGAGAACCGTCCAAGGTGCTGAGCATCAGCTGCTAGTGACGCTGAGAAGTGGACAGGGAGGGACCCAGCAGAGAGGCCTCTGAGACCTGCTGAGAACCGTCCAAGGTGCTGAGCATCAGCTGCTAGTGAAGCTGAGACGTGGACAGGGAGGGACCCAGCAGAGAGGCCTCTGAGACCTGCTGAGAACCGTCCAAGGTGCTGAGCATCAGCTGCTAGTGAAGCTGAGACGTGGACAGGGAGGGACCCAGCAGAGAGGCCTCTGAGACCTGCTGAGAACCGTCCAAGGTGCTGAGCATCAGCTGCTAGTGAAGCTGAGACGTGGACAGGGAGGGACCCAGCAGAGAGGCCTCTGAGACCTGCTGAGACCTGCTGAGAACCATCCAAGGTGCTGAGCATCAGCTGCTAGTGAAGGTGACACGTGGACAGGAGGGACCCCGCAGAGAGGCCTCTGAGACCTGCTGAGAACCGCCCAAGGTGCTGAACTCCAGCTGCTGAAAGCTGAGACGGAGCCAGGGAGGGGCAAGACGTTGTACCTTGCTGAGACCTCCTGAGAACTCTCCAAAAGGCTGAAATCCAGCTGCTGCAGAATCCTGAGACGTGGCAGGTACCAGAAGATATGCCTCCTCGTGACCTGCTAAGATCTGTGCAAGCAGTGGAACATCAGCTGCTAGTGAAGCTGAGACCTGGCCAGGGAGGGACCCACAGATGTGCCTCTTGGAAACCTGCTGTGCACTGTCCAAGGTGCTGCACTCCAGCTGCTAATGCAGCTGAGACGTGACAGAGACCCGGAGATGAGCCTTTCTGAGACTTGTTGAGAACTCTTGAAGGTGTTGAACATCAGCTGCTACAGAAAGCTGAGACGTGGCCAGGGAGGGAATAGAAGATGTCCCTCTCTGAGACCTCCTGAGAACTGTCCCAGGAGCTGAACATCACCAGCTGCTACAGAAACCTTAGACGTGGCAGGGATTCGAAGATGTGACTTTCTGAGACCCGATGAGATCTTTCCAAACTCCCGGACAACAAGACATAGCCAGGGAGGGATTATAAAATGGGCCTCGCTGAGACCTGCTGAGATCTGTCCAAGGTGCTGAGCTCCAGCTGCTACTGAACGCTGAGACGTGGCAGGGACAAGAAGATGTGCCTCGTTGTGACCTGCTAATAACGCTGGATATGTTCGCTGGATATTTTAGCGGAGAAAACATGCAATTAGCAAAATTTTTCTCCATTGCGCTAAAATATCCAGCGATAGCGGCGAAATGCGTGAATATCGCGGAGAATACAGCGATATTCACGCATTAGCGACAAAATGCTCTTAGCCATGTTATCCACCTCCCATTGGATAACATGGCTAAGAACTGGTCTGAGCAGGCGTTGGTTTTTGGCGATAGCGGGAATATTTCTATCGCTACGCCTGCCTTGCCAATAGGCGTTAGCGACGTTAGCGACTGCTTTCAGTCGCTAACAGGTTGGGTACGCCCACTTTGCATGTCATTAGTGATAAATATCGCTGACATGCAAATCGGGCCGCAAACCGCTCGCTATCGCCTAAAAGCTGTCGCTAACATCAGTTAGCGACAGCTTGCTAATAGAGCGATAGAATTATCGCCGCTTAGCGGCCGAAAACGTCCGCTAAACTGGCGAAAATTGCCTATCGCCACCCTTGGTAATATGCCCCCAGGTCTTGAGTTTCTTTTAGAATAGATACATAGAGAATGAGGTCTGGAGGTGGAGGGGGAGGGGGAGGCTGCTCCAGGCATTCGTGGCCAGGTAGGAGAATGAATGTCCACCACTCTTGCTTCGGTGGATGTGGGGGATGAGAGCGAGGGAGGCAGAACGCTGGTGTCTAGAGGACTGGCGGTACCTCAGGCAGTGGTTGATGTACGCTGGTCCTAGCAGAAACACTACCATTTACATGCTCACATATCTTAAGTTGCCTTCCCTTTTACATATGATGGCTTTTGACATACATGTGTGTGCGTGTCAATGCAGGATAACATTCTTTGAATCTTCATTGCTTACATTTCTACTTTGTGGGTACATTTTCATGACACCGTGAACATTTAGTACGAGGGATAAAGTTCCCTGCACAAATGTCATATTTGTTTGTCTGGCGACACCGCTATCCAACTAGGATAAACAATTGCGTCCTAAGCAGGGATTGTGACATAGTCACATTGGTACTGTTGTTATAAATACATGACCAACACCGTGCTTAGGCAGAGGAGCACTCAGCTGACACACAGAGGTTACTTCACGCCAGATTTCCAGCTCAGCTGATTCCGGTTTACGGACACATGGGATGTCCAGCTTTACACCAAGACAGACAGCTTGATGACTCTTACCCACAGATAGTGGGGAGTTAGTCCACTCGGTGTGGATTTGGCCAGTGAGCCATGCTAGGCAAGACTGGCAGAAGTCACAATAGTTCACCGAAACCTGAAGGATTGTTTGGTGGCAGTAGCGTTGAGTGACTATATTCAGGTGGAAACACCGGATACTAGGGTGAGTGTTCCGCATCAATTATACGAGATACAACTCCAACTGGAGTACAAAGATACATTAATGATCTCTTTTGGGAGAACTTGTCACTTGGCAAGGACATTCTCTTGGCTGAAAAGTATTGGCCACCTGAATTTGTGTGCTCTGCCCAGGTAGGTCGGTATACCAATGCATGTTTCCCTACCTCCGAGGCTGCTCTCCCCTTAGGTTAACATGGGGAAGTAGTTGGCAGTGCTTCCAGATGCAACAATGGATTGAGTGGCACAGACTCCTGATGTTTCCTTTCGATGGATTCGCAAAGCCAAATCCTGTCTCCTGGTACAACTCGATTTGGCCTCTCTCGCTTAGAAATGCCACTTATGGACATTTATATGCTCTAAACTCTTTGTGTGCCATGGTGCTTGGCGTTGGTCAACAGGGGAGGCCGGGAGAGCACATCTGGGCATTCCCCAGCAACAAGCCATAAACCATTGGGCATGCAATTGAATGGCTGATCTCTTTCAATTGCGGGCCTGTTGGAATAGATGGGAAGAAGAGGTTGTGGCACCTGTCCTCTGGAGCCAGGTCATGGTTCCCATGAGGATAGAGATCTGCATTCCGCAGTCTCCTGGCAGACAGGATGAAAATTTGGGGGAAACATCTGTGGTTCAAAGGGATACCCTCTGAACCCTCAGCCCAAACTTCAATGGCCCAATGCCGTATAACCTCTCGTAAGGGGGGAGATCCGCTTGTGGGATGCGGGACCGGAGACCCTAGACTGTGTGGTGCACACTGCCAGAGGAACTCTCTTGTGCACAAGGAGGATTAGTGCCATTGAAAAGGACCCTGCATTGCCTTCCTGAATAGCGGCTGGCCTGGGCCGATTACCTGCTGACGTGTCGCAGCCTGAAGTGGGCTTCCCAAGGACCAGCTGGCTGGTCTCCTGTTCTCTTGGAGATCTCAGGGACATCAAAGATCTCATAGAAGGGACCCACACCATCTACTGGTGACATCTGAAGAGCTGTGCCCTTGAAATGCAGACATCACCTGCTGAATACCACTGGACAACACAGCATAGGCTTGGAACTAAGCATCATGCCTGGAGAAAGAGTGCCTAGGGCTGGACCCCGAAATCAAGCCTGCTTCTTATTGAAGTGACCCTGTACTTCAGGGACCTCAGCACACATAAGCATCTTGTTGTTGGTGAGCAGATTCACCGATCATGGGATCCAAAGTGGCTCGCTTCATTGTGCGTGCCATATTTCTTTTGTGCAACATGCCTACTCCATGCTCATGATTCAGAAAAAGGGGTGATGATGAACAGAGTATCTGAATTAAGCAGACCACTCTTACCCAGTCAAAAGATCAGGGCTTGATCCATCACCGTTTTTTAGCTCACTACACCATCCCAGTTCAGAACCTGGCTATATGCAAATTAGTCTGACCCTGGCCCAGTGCATCATGGGAACAGGGCAGACCAAACTACCAAGCCAATTCTTTACTGGAAAGGAAACAAGCTTCCGGGGACCGGTTTCTGGCATTGCAGCCGTCTTCGGCCCGGCTTGCTTGAATCCTGATGGTGCAGTGAGCAAGGGACTCATGTCTGAACTGGGATGGCGCAGTGAGCTAAAAAACGGTGATGGATCAAGCCCTGATCTTTTGACTGGGTACGAGTGTTCTGTTTAATTCAGATACTCTGTCCATCACCACCTCCAATTTTTGAATACTCCATGCTCATAGCATGTGGTGTCAGATTCACAGTGTGTGACCCTTGGAGGTGAGGGTGTACCCATTACAGTTTCTCATTCTACCTCATGAGATATTGCTGAACTTGCGCCTTTGTGCATGTGTGTCTGGGATCGTCTGGTGCAACCTATGTCAACATGTTCTGGACAGAGTGCCTCAATCATTTCCAGGGAGGTATGAAATCTGCAATTCTTCATGTGTGACCTGAAGTTCCAGACCTTCTGCCCAGATTGCCTGGGCACGACTCCGATCATCGTATACCGGATGGGTGCCTCCTCAGAATTAGAGGTTCCCCCCTGTGTTATTTCCCATTCATCTTTCATTCCTTCCTGGTCCCATCATTGTGGACCAATTGCTCTCTCCCCACCTGGCCAACCTGACGACATCTTAGTGCCAGGTAGGAGGGAGCGTGAGTGACTAGGCTGGAGGAACGCTACTGAGAAAGTTCAGGAGTAGGTCAAGAGACTGTGTGACCCCCGTGCTTCGCAGAAATGGGTAGAAGACCCGAACGGACCCCCAACAGCCTGCTTCTGCTTCGCAACCTTTGGTGAACTTCCAAAGTGGTGCCAAGACCCCCTTGTTTGTGTCTGCCTCTTGTTTATTCTGTCTATCTATCCCCACCAGCTTTCCGGGGATCCAGACTCAGTGTAACCTTGGTCACGTGCGACCTAGTATCAAAAAGAGGGGCTAGTGATCTTCCATACCCTCCTATTAACTAAGAGTGGACATAGTTAGTGGAGGAATTTCACAACTTGGCTCTGTTGGACTGCCAAATAATAAAACAGAAACCTCATTTACTTTTGGTAAAATAACAAGTATCTCTGTCTCTACATGCTAAAATGCATATCGTCATTTCAAAAAAGTGAAAATGAAAATTTAGCAAGCAGTGAGAGAGGTGATGATTTTGGGATCCTCCCTAACCAAGCAGATGCCTCGAATACAAAGAGCACATCTTGCTGAACAATTCGGTGGTGGTCCCATCCTCTCAGGACCACCCTAAGCACAGTTATGGGCAAAAATACAATCCCAACCAAACCAACTTGAGGGACACCTAGCAACGACTAGTTGAACTGCAGCTTGATGTAATCATTTCAATGCTTTTGCATTTGACTTGTGAGCGACAGCTAGTAGAATTATTTGGATACTATAATATTCAGTGCCCACTGCTAATCTCGTCCCATAATGCTTTGCTGGGCCTTTGGTTGGGACTGTATTTTTGTCGATAATAACTGTGCTTGGGGTGGTCCTAAGAGGATGGGACCACCACTGAACCGTTCAGCGTGATATGCTCTTTGTGTTCAAGGCATCTGCTTGGTCCTCCCCCTAGGGTTCGGGGGGAACCCAAAATCATCACCTCTCTCATTGCCTGATATTTTTCATTTTCAAAGGTCACTTTTGGGAATTAGTTATATGCTGTTTAACATGTAAAGTTGCTTTATCAAAGCATTTGTGGGCGCAGTTTAGTAGCTGACTCTGCCTGAATTCCGTGTTTTAATGGAATGCGTAGTTAACAAAGCTCGAGTTCATTGCCCAGGCCTCCTATTCACTCCCACTGTCTGGGACAGTGGGAGTGAATAGGGGCGTGGTGGGAGACTTGGAGCTACAGGATCTGCAACGTATCACCAATTGACCTTCTGGGTATCAGTGGAACTCCATTAGGGTGTTGTGTGCGTATGTGTACAAGAGTGTCCCGTACAACTGGGTTCGTACCTGCAGCACCGTGTAGCTTTGCAGAGTGAGTTTGTGTGTGTGTGGGAGTAACAGTCTGTGGACCAACTGGTATTCATTATACTTTATATTTAACATTGGTTTTACCCACATGACCCCGGTTCAGGGGGTGCTCCAAAAGGGCTTATAAGCCATTGGATGTAATTATTACTGATGTCATTGTAGCCCAAGGTGCACTACATAACTGTGTAATAGTGCAGAATTAGCCTTGTGGCGTGGACGTAGGCCTGAGGATGACAATGTGTCGCACCACATAAGGGTGCTGGGTGGGGTTTAGAAAAGGACTTTTCTCGAGCGTGTATATTATTGCTATCTTATCAACATGCCTGGGCCTATTACTGCCAGTAATATTGCCAAGTGTGGTTTATGCCCAGAAATACATGATATTCATGTTGCCTTGATTAATATGTGTATTGACTATAAACAATATTTACCTACGTTTGGTGTGAATATCTCTTTTGTGATCTGATGTGACATGTATTTGCCATGGTGGGGTGGTGTGCCTTTACTTTACACATTGCCTCTGTAATAAGCCTGACCGCTCAGTACCAAGCTATCCGAAGGTGAGCGTGGATTGTACAGTGTGTGTAATCACCTGCTGTCAACAAGAGTGGTGGATCTGGGGTACCCCTTCATTCAACCAGAAGGTGCCGGTTACAACACTATGTTACATTCAATGAAGATGAGACAGTACTAATTGCATATAAATCACATTTATACATGAATGCTGAGATGTGTTTTGCACTGACAGAAAAGATCTTGATGACGGTACAGACTTTTGGTGAGAGAGAGAGCATTGGCTCAGGGGGAAGGAATAATTGCTGTGATTGTGGTGCCGGGCTTAGAGACTGTCAAAAAAGCTAGCATTCCCAACACAAAAGCATAACATTTGAGATGGATACGATGGGCCAAGTCTCTCACCACAACATATGTAGACTACAGATTTAATTCTGCACTACAAACACAAGCATTCCTGCAATACAAAAATGAATACCCTTTGCCTAATGAAGACATGCCACTTCATCAGTATGATTATATCACCTATATTGATGGTTCTGCACAGCCTGCTCTTGGAAGAAAGCACAAATACTCAGCGGCATGCAGTGCAGTGAAGGGGCAAATGCAGGATGGTGAATTCCACCATGAGAAAACCTAAACACAGTCACTTGGTGACTGCACAGCGCAGCTGGCAGAACTTGGAGCTCCGATTCTGGAACTTGAGAATTCGGATCCTGAATTCCCCACACTCATAGTGTGCAATTCAGATTATTGTGTCCAGTCTTACAATGAGAATCTACACTATTGGAGCCAAAATGTATTCAGAGATTCATAAGCGTACACCATAATGCCCAGAAAACTTTAGGGGCAAGTGGCTAAGCTGAAAGAATGCTTGCAACAGACTTATATGATTCACACCTTGAGTCATCAGAGTGTCGGGTTACACATTGCAGGAACTCCATGGGTGATGAAGCCACAAAAGCAACAATGCAAACTGCTGATGTCTCTGCGATAACTCGTTCCCGTACGAGAATAGATAGAAACATCACAATGGCTATCAACGCTGCACGTGAAGACACACATTTGCCGAAAGGCTTTACAGCAAAGTAGACCTACTAGTTAAGTGTGCAAAACATACCATTTGCTCATATTCCTTGAGTGGAAGAAAGAGTAATACCAAATTCAGATTGCAGGTTACGTTTAATCCTAGCAGCACATTTGGGCTTAGCATCTGCACATGCAGGGGTGGAGGCTACATTTAAATTATTGCAGCAACGCTACTGGTGGTCAAGTCTTTATGCACAGACTAGAGACTTTGCCATTAAATGCAACATCTGCCAGCAGATGAAGGGTTCCACCTTGGCACGGCCATCTCAGACACCTCTTTTGATCTCCTGCTTGTATTCATCTGGACCACTGCAGCACCTTACAATCAGATGGGGCTTACAAATACATCTTGGTTGTAGTGGATTCATGCTATTGATTCCTATGGGTTTGGCCACATCGATCGGCTGGTGCTCGAACTGTTATCAAAGACTTGCAAGTCTTTATTGGGACATATGCAGTTGGCACATTACATCCGTACAAGGGCTCAGCTTTCGTCTCTAAGGCTTACATTGACAACGTGTGAAAATTGGGTGTGACTGCGAGGTAACCCTCCCCCTACCATCCCGATGGAAAGTTGGTAGTGGAAAGGAAGAACCAGGGGGCATATTATCAAGGGGCATATTATCAAGGGGGGAGATGCAGACTTTGCAAACAATTGAGCAGAATAGACTTACTCTCCATGTTTCTACTTCTTGCCAATTTCTTCATGGCAGAGTATTTAAAAAATAAATGTCTACGTTGAGGTCCATATTTTGCATCGGGTTGCATTACTTTTTTTGGCACAACTCCTGACACAAAATCGAATTTGTTAAATATTGTAATGTGCTCAACTATATACTTATGTTAAGCCTGCTAAACATATGTGAGGTGTTAAGATCTGATGTCACTTCCTGTGAGGTCTTGGATTGTAATGCCACTTCCAGTGATGCCACATGCGGTCAATTGTCATGATATCACGCAATGTGACGTCCTTTGCATACTGCAGAACTTGGTTATTTCCCCCCACTTCTGTTTTTTAGGACTTGTGCCCTGGTTACATACATGTATAGGTCTGTATTGTGAACATCTGATACACACAGCTGTTACATGCATGTATAAGAGGCTAGTGTGTAGCACTGGTAGTGGACATACGACACATAAAGATGTATAGGAGGCTAGTATGTACACTGGAAGTGGACATATGATGCACACACAGCTGTTACACACACGTATAGGAGGCTACTGTGTAGCACTGGCAGTCAATATATGACATACCTAGCTATTACACACATGAATGGTAGGCCAGTATGTTGCACTGGACATTAGACATACACAACTGTTACTTGCATATATAGAAGGCAATATGTGGCACTGGCCATGGACGTATGACACCCACAGCTGTTACACTTATGCATGAGAGGCCAGCATGTGGACATAGGACATATCACATAGCTGTCACATGCATGTATGGGAGGCCAGTATGTGGCACTGGCTGGGTATCTATGACACAACAGTTGCACACATGTATAGGAGGCCAGTCTGTGTCCCTGGCAGTGGACATATGACACCCACAGATGTTACATGCAGGTAGGGAAGGCCAGTATGCAACACTGGCAGTGGACATACAACACTCACAGCTGTTAAACGTATGTCAGGAAGGCAGTAAGTAGCACTGGCAGGGTACATATTACAAAACTGTAACACAAATGTATAGGAGGCTAGTATGTGCCACTAGCAGTGGACATATGACACACAAAGCTGTTACACGCATATATGGGGTGCAGGTATGTGGCATTGGCAGTAGACAAATGACACATACAGCATTTACGTGCATGTACGAGAGGGAAATATGTGTCACTGGCAGTGGTCATGTGACACTCACAGCTGTTACTTGCATGTAGGGAAAGGCCAGTATGCAGCACTGGCAGGGTACATATGACACACACAGCTGTTACACATATGTATAGGAGGCCAGTGTGCAGCACTGGCAGGGTACACATGGCACACAACTGTCACATGCATGTATGGAAGACCAGTATGCATCACTTGCTGTGAACATATTACACAGTTGTATAGGAGGTTAGAATGTAGAACTGGCAGAGGACATATGACACACACCTCTGTTACACACATGTATAGGATTCCAGTATGTAGCACTGGCAGTGAACTTATGACACAGCTGTATAGGAGGCTAGAATGTAGAACTGGCAGTGGACATATGACACACACCTCTGTTACACGCATTTATAGGAGACTAGTATGTAGCGCTGGCAGTATACATATGACACACACAGCTATTATACACACTTTAAAAACACACAAATGTTACTTGCATATATAGAAGGCCAATATGTGGCACTGTAAGTGGACATATGACACTCACAGCTGTTATACACATGTGTAGGAGGCATGTATGCAGCACTGGCAGTAAACATAAGACACTCCCAGCTGCTACATGCATGTATGGAAGGCAAGTATGCTGCACTGACAGTGGACATGACACTCACAGATGTTACACACACATATAAGCGGCTACTATGCAGCAGTGGCAGTGCACATATGAAACTCACAGCTGTTACACGTGTGTATGGAATGCCAGAATGAGGCACTGACAGGGTATGTATGATACAGATGGTACACACATGTATAGGTCAGAATGTGTCACTGGAGGTGGACATATGATACCCCCATGCATATCTGGAAGGACAGTGTGTGGCACTGGCAGTTGACACATGACACTCACAGTTGATACAGACATGTGTAGGAGGCCAGTTTGCAGCACTGACAGTGGATATGCAACACTCACAGCTGTTGCAGCTATGTATGGAAGGCCAGTATGCAGCACTAACAGGGTACTTATGACACAGATGTTACATATATGTAAAGGAAGGCAGTATGCAGCACCGGCTGTGAACAAATGATACACACAGCATTAACATGCATGTATGAGAGGGCAGTATGTGGCACTGGCAAAGGGCATGTGACACCCACATCTGTTACAAGCATATATAGGAGGCGAGTATGTAGCACTGTCAGTGAATATATGATGCCCACAGCTGTTACATGCATGTATGGAAGGCCAGTATGTGGCACTAGCAGTGGGCTTATGACACACATAGCTGTTACATGCATGTATAGGAGGCGAGTATGTAGCGCTGGAAGGGCACACATGTGCTGGTGGGATTGGCATCAGTGTTGGCGGTCATTGGTGGACTTTCCACTGAAAAGCTTCTCTACCAAAGCAGCTTCCAGTGAGATATGTCATATGTGCTGCTTTAGAGGCCCTTTTCCAGGGTGCAGTGGTGCCAGGGTGCAGTGCCAGGGTGCAGTGCCAGAATGCAGTGGTGCCAGGGTTAAGTGGCGCCAGGGTTCAGTGCCAGGATGCAGTGGTGCCAGGGTGCAGTGCCAGGGTTCAGTGCCAGGGTGCAGTGGTGCCAGGGTTCAGTTCCAGGATGCAGTGCCAGGGTGCAGTGGTGCCAGGATGCAGTGCCAGGATGCAGTGGTGCCAGGGAGCAGTGGTGCCAGGGTGCAGTTGCAGGGTGCAGTGGTGCCAGGGTTCAGTGCCAGGATGCAGTGCCAGGATGCAGTGGTGCCAGGGTGCAGTGCCAGGATTCAGTGCCAGGATGCAGTGGTGCCAGGGTGCAGTGGTGCCAGGGTGCAGTGGTGCCAGGGTGAAGTGCCAGGGTGCAGTGCCAGGGTGCAGTGCCAGGGTTCATTGCCAGGGTTCATTGCCAGGGTTCAGTGCCAGGGTGCAGGGCCAGGGTTCATTGCCAGGGTGCAGTGCCCAGGTGCAGTGCCAGGGTGCAGGGCCAGGGTGCAGTGCCAGGGTTCAGTGCCAGGGTGCAGTGGTACCAGGGTGCAGTGCCAGGGTTCAGTGCCAGGGTGCAGTGGTGCCAGGGTGCAGTGCCAGGGTTCAGTGCAAGGATGCAGTGGTGCCAGGGTTCATTGCCAGGGTTCATTGCCAGGGTGCAGTGCCAGGGTGCAGGGCCAGGGTGCAGTGCCCAGGTGCAGTGCCAGGGTGCAGTGCCAGGGTGCAGTGCCAGGGTGCAGGGCCAGTATGCAGTGGTGCCAGGGTGCAGTGGTGCCAGGGTGCAGTGGTGCCAGGGTGCAGTGCCAGGGTGCAGTGCCAGGGTGCAGTGCCAGGGTTCAGTGCCAGGGTGCAGTGGTGCCAGGGTTCAGTGCCAGGATGCAGTGCCAGGGTTCAGTGCCAGGATTCAGTGCCAGGATACAGTGATGCCAGGGTGCAGTGGTGCCAGGGTGCAGTGCCAGGGTGCAGTGCCAGGGTGCAGTGGTGCCAGGGTTCATTGCCAGGGTGCAGTGCCTGGGTTCAGTGCCATGGTGCAGAGCCAGGGTTCATTGCCAGGGTTCAGTGCCAGCGTGCAGTGCCAGGGTGCAGGGCCAGGGTGCAGTGCCCGGGTGCAGTGCCAGGGTTCAGTGCCAGGGTGCAGTGGTACCAGGATGCAGTGCCAGGGTTCAGTGCCAGGGTGCAGTGGTGCCAGGGTGCAGTGCCAGGGTTCAGTGCCAGGATGCAGTGGTGCCAGGGTGCAGTGGTGCCAGGGTGCAGTGGTGCCAGGGTGCAGTGCCAGGGTGCAGTGGTGCCAGGGTGCAGTGCCAGGGTTCAGGGGTGCCAGGGTGCAGTGGTGCCAGGGAGCAGTGGTGCCAGGGTTCAGTGGCAGGATGCAGTGCCAGGGTGCAGTGGTGCCAGGGTGCAGTGCCAGGATTCAGTGCCAGGATGCAGTGGTGCCAGGGTGCAGTGGTGCCAGTGTGCAGTGGTGCCAGGGTTCAGTGCCAGGGTGCAGGGCCAGGGTTCATTGCCAGGGTTCAGTGCCAGGGTGCAGTGCCCAGGTGCAGTGCCAGGGTGCAGGGCCAGGGTGCAGTGCCCAGGTGCAGTGCCATGGTGCAGTGCCAGGGTGCAGGGCCAGGGTGCAGGGCCAGGGTGCAGTGCCAGGGTGCAGTGGTGCCAGGGTGCAGTGGTGCCAGGGTGCAGTGCCAGGGTTCAGTGCCAGGGTGCAGTGGTGCCAGGGTGCAGTTGCAGGATTCAGTGCCAGGATGCAGTGGTGCCAGGGTTCATTGCCAGGGTTCAGTGCCAGGGTGCAGGGCCAGGGTTCATTGCCAGCATTCAGTGCCAGAGTGCAGTGCCAGGGTGAAGTGCCCAGATGCAGTGCCAGGCTGCAGTGCCAGGGTGCGGGGCCAGGGTGCAGTGCCTGGGTCCAGTGCCTGGGTCAAGTGCCATGGTGCAGGGCCAGGGTGCAGTGCCAGGGTGCAGTGCCAGGGTGCAGTGCCAGGGTGCAGTGCCCGGGTGCAGTGCCAGGGTGCAGTGCCAGGCTGCAGTGCCAGGGTGCGGGGCCAGGGTGCGGGGCCAGGGTGCAGTGCCTGGGTCCAGTGCCTGGGTCCAGTGCCATGGTGCAGGGCCAGGGTGCAGCGCCAGGGTGCAGTGCCAGGGTGCAGTGCCAGGGTGCAGTGCCAGGGTGCAGTGCCCGGGTGCAGTGCCCGGGTGCAGTGCCAGGGTGCAGTGCCCATGAGGCAGGCAGGCACCGCCGGTTCGTGGGAGGCTTCAGCCCAGACTGATGATTAATAACCACGGGCCTCGTGTTCCCAAAGCCGGCGGGACTGCGCCAGTCATCGTGACTGCAGCTGCTGCGTGTGAAACAGATGTGGGGCTCGGAGAATCCTTTCCACTCCCGAGGCGTCACCCCCAGGGGGGGGCTCTCCCGGGGACCCTCTCAGGGGGCCCCTCCCTCACCACGAGACGGCGCATCTCATGGATTCAGATGAGCCGCGATGCTAATTTCAGTTCTATCTCCACACTTGGGAGATGTCGGGATGTATTCCAAGGCCCATTAAGGGGCGTGGGGGATTCCGCGCACGCGGTGCTCCGCTCCGGCGCAGGCCCTCCATCAGGCGAGGACCAGGTGGGGAGATGTTCCTGGCAGCAGACTCCTCACACCTGCATACGGAGGGGACCAGCGTCCTGTGCAACACCTGGGCCTCGTGGGAGCGTGCGTGGAGGATCAGGGGCATCGTGGGGCGTGCATGGAGGATCAGGGGCCTCGTGGGGGCGCGGGTGGCGGATCAGGGACCTCGTGGGTGCGCGTGCGGCGGATCACGGGCCTTGTGGGGGCGTGTGGGGTGGACCATGGGCCTCGTGGGAGCACCCGTGGAGGATCAGGGGCCTCGTGGGAGCGCGCATGGAGGATCAGGGGCCTCGTGGGGGCGCGGGTGGCGGATCAGGGACCTCGTGGGTGCGCGTGCGGCGGATCACGGGCCTTGTGGGGGCGTGTGGGGTGGACCATGGGCCTCGTGGGAGCACCCGTGGAGGATCAGGGGCCTCGTGGGAGCGCGCATGGAGGATCAGGGGCCTCGTGGGGGCGCGGGTGGCGGATCAGGGACCTCGTGGGTGCGCGTGCGGCGGATCACGGGCCTTGTGGGGGCGTGTGGGGTGGACCATGGGCCTCGTGGGAGCGCCCGTGGAGGATCAGGGGCCTCGTGGGAGCGCGCATGGAGGATCAGGTGCCTCGTGGGGGCGCGGGTGGCGGATCAGGGGCCTCGTGGGTGCGCGTGCGGCGGATCACGGGCCTTGTGGGGGCGTGCGGGGTGGATCATGGGACTCGTGGGAGTGTGCGTGGAGGATCAGGGGCCTCGTGGGAGCGCGCGTGGAGGATCAGGGGCATCGTGAGGGCACGGGTGACGGATCAGGGGCTGCGTGGGGGCTCGTGCGGCGGATCACGGGCCTCGTGGGGGCATGCGGGGTGGACCATGGGCCTCGTGGGGCCGCGTGCTGCGGATCAGGGGCATCTTGGGAGCGCGTGCGGCGGGTCAGGGGCATCTTGGGAGCGTGTGCGGCGGATCAGGGGCATCGTGGTGGCGCGAGCTGCGGATAAGGGGTCCCGTTGGGGTGCGCTGCGCCTGGTGGGGGCGCCCGTGGTGGATCAGGGGCCTCGTGGGGGTGCAGGTGGCGGACCAGGGGCCTCGTGGGAGGCCGCACGGCAGATCAGGGGCCTCATGGGGGTGCGCGCAGTGGATCACGGGCCACGTGGGGGCACGCGCGTCAGACCATGGGCCTCGTGGGGGCGTGCACTGCGGATCAAGGGCCCTGTTGGGGTGCGCTGCGGATCAGGGGCATCGTGGGGGCACGGGTGGGGGATCACGGACCTCGTGGGAGCACGCGCATCAGATCAGGGGCCTCGTGGGGGTGCAAGTGGCGGACCAGGGGCCTCGTGGGGGTGCAGGTGGCAGACCAGGGGCCTCATGGGGGCGCGCGCGGTGGACCATGGGCCTCATGGGGGCGCGTGCTGCAGATCAGAGGCCTCGTGGGAGCCCGCACGGGGGATCAGGGGCATCGTGGGGGCACACGCTGTGGATCAAGGGCCCCGTTGGGGTGCGCTGCGGATCAGGGGCATCGTGGGGGGCGCGCTGCAGATCAGGGGCCTCGTTGGGGCATGGATGGGGCATCACGGGCCTCGTGGGAGCGCGTGCAGCGGATCACGGGCCTTGAGGGGGCGCACGCAGTGGACCATGGGCCTCCTGTGGCCGCCTGCTGTGGTTCAGGGGCCTCGTGGGGGATGCGCGCTGCGGATAAGGGGCCTCATGGGGGCGCGTGCGGCAGATGACGGGCCTCGTGGGGGCACGTGCTGTGGATCAGAGGCCTTGTGGGGTCGCGCGCTGTGGATCAGGGGCCCCGTGGGGCGTGCTCTGTGGATCAGGGGCCCCGTGGGGCGTGCTCTGTGGATCAGGGGCCCCGTGGTGCGTGAGCTGCGGATCAGGGGTCCAATTGGGGTGCGCTGTGGATCAGGGGCCTTGTGGGGCGCGAGCGCAGCGGATCAGGTGCCTCGTGGGGGCGTGTGCTGCGGATCAGGTGCCTCGTGGGGGCGTGTGCTGCGGATCAGGGGCCTTGTGGGGCGCGAGCGCAGCGGATCAGGTGCCTCGTGGGGGCGTGTGCTGCGGATCAGGTGCCTCGTGGGGGCGTGTGCTGCGGATCAGGTGCCTCGTGGGGGCGTGTGCAGCGGATTAGGGGCCCCGCGGAGGCACGTGCTGCAGATCAGGGGCCTCGTGGGGGTGCACTGCGGATCAGGGGCCTCGTGGGGGTGCACTGCGGATCAGGGGCCTCGTGGGGGTGCACTGCGGATCAGGGGCCTCGTGGGGGCACGCATGGTGGATCAGGGGCCTCGTGGGGCCTGCACGGGGGATGAGGGGCCTCATGGGGGGGGCACGGATGGATCAGGGGCCTCGTGGGGGCACGCGCGGCAGATCAGGGTCCTCGTGGAGGCACGCGCAGCAGATCAGGGGCCTCGTAGGGGCACGAGCTGTGGATCAGGGGCCTTGTGGGGGTTGCACTGTGGATCAGGGGCCTCGTGGGGGCGCGCGCTGTGGATCAGGGGCCTCGTGGGGGCACGCATGGTGGATCAGGGGCCTCATGGGGGCGCGCACGGTGGATGAGGGGCCTCGTGGGGGGGCACGAATGGATCAGGGGCCTCATGGTGCCACGCGCAGCAGACCAGGGGCCTCGTGGGGGCACGCACGGTGGACCAGGGGCCTCTTGGGGGCACGCGCGGTGGACCAGGGGCCTCTTGGGGGCGCGCGCGGTGGACCAGGGGCCTCGTGGGGGCACGCGCAGCAGATCAGGGGCCTCGTGGGGGCACGCGCAGCAGATCAGGGGCCTCGTGGAGGCACGCGCGGCGGACCATGTTCCTCGTGGGGGCACGTGTGGCGGATCAGGGGCCTTGTGGAGGCACGAGCTGCAGATCAGGGGCCTCGTGGAGGCAGGGGCAGCAGATCAGGGGCCTCGTGGAGGCACGCGCGGCGGACCAGGGGCCTCGTGGAGACATGCGCGGCAGATCAGGGGCCTCGTAGGGGCACGAGCTGTGGATCAGGGGCCTCGTGGGGGCGTGCGCTGTGGATCAATGGCCTTGTGGGGCTGCACTGCGGATCAGGGGCCTCGTGGGGGCGCGCGCTGTGGATCAGGGGCCTCGTGGGGGCACGCATGGTGGATCAGGGGCCTCGTGGGGGCGCGCACGGTGGATGAGGGGCCTCATGGGGGGGCACGGATGGATCAGGGGCCTCATGGTGGCACGCGCAGCAGACCAGGGGCCTCGTGGGGGCACGCACGGTGGACCAGGGGCCTCGTGGGGGCACGCACGGTGGACCAGGGGCCTCTTGGGGGCACGCGCGGTGGACCAGGGGCCTCTTGGGGGCACGCGCGGTGGATCAGGGGCCTCAGAGGGGCACGCGCGGTGGATCAGGGGCCTCGTGGAGGCACGCGCAGCGGATCAGGGGCCTCGTGGAGGCACGCGCAGCGGATCAGGGGCCTCGTGGAGGCACGCGTGGTGGATCAGGGGCCTCGTGGGGGCACGCGTGGTGGATCAGGGGCCTCGTGGAGGCACGCGCAGCAGATCAGGGGCCTCGTGGGGGCGCGCGGCAGACCAGGGGCCTCGTGGGGGCACGCGCTGAGGATCAGGGTCCTCGTGGGGGCGCGCACTGAGGATCAGGGTCCTCGTGGAGGCACGCGCGGCGGATCAGGGGCCTCGTGGAGGCATGCGCGGTGGATCAGGGGCCTCGTAGGGGCACACACGGTGGATCAGGGGCCTCATGGGGCGCGCGCTGCAGGTCATGGGCCTCGTGGAGGCATGCGCAGCAGGTCAGGGGCCTTGTGGAGGCATGCGCGGTGGATCAGGGGCCTCATAGGGGCAAGCGCGGTGGATCAGGGGCCTCGTGGGGGCATGTGCGGCAGACCAGGGGCCTTGGGGGGGGGGCGCGCTGCGGATCAGGGGCCTCGTAGGGGCACGCGCGGTGGATCAGGGGCCTCGTGGGGGCGCGCGGCAGACCAGGGGCCTCGTGGGGGCACGCGCTGAGGATCAGGGTCTTCGTGGGGGCGCGCACTGAGGATCAGGGTCCTCGTGGAGGCACGCGCGGCGGATCAGGGGCCTCGTGGAGGCATGCGCGGTGGATCAGGGGCCTCGTGGAGGCACACACGGTGGATCAGGGTCTTCGTGGGGGCGCGCACTGAGGATCAGGGTCCTCGTGGAGGCACCCGCGGCGGACCAGGGTCCTCGTGGGGGCACGTGCGGCGGATCAGGGGCCTCGTGGAGACATGCGTGGCAGATCAGGGGCCTCGTGGGGGCACGCGCTGCGGATCAGGGGCCTCGTGGGGGCATGCGCGGTGAATCAGGGGCCTCGTGGAGGTACGCGCTGCGGATCAGAGGCCTCGTGGGGGCATGCGCGGCTGATCAGGGGCCTCATGGAGGCACGCGCGGTGGATCAGGGGCCTCGTGGAGGCACGCGTGGTGGATCAGGGGCCTCGTGGGGGCACGCGTGGTGGATCAGGGGCCTCGTGGAGGCACGCGCAGCAGATCAGGGGCCTCGTGGGGGCGCGCGGCAGACCAGGGGCCTCGTGGGGGCACGCGCTGAGGATCAGGGTCCTCGTGGGGGCGCGCACTGAGGATCAGGGTCCTCGTGGAGGCACGCGCGGCGGATCAGGGTCCTCGTGGAGGCATGCGCGGTGGATCAGGGGCCTCGTAGGGGCACGCGCGGTGGATCAGGGGCCTCATGGGGCGCGCGCTGCAGGTCATGGGCCTCGTGGAGGCATGCGCAGCAGGTCAGGGGCCTCGTGGAGGCATGCGCGGTGGATCAGGGGCCTCATAGGGGCACGCGCGGTGGATCAGGGGCCTCGTGGGGGCATGTGCGGCAGACCAGGGGCCTTGGGGGGGGGTGCGCTGCGGATCAGGGGCCTCGTAGGGGCACGCGCGGTGGATCAGGGGCCTCTTGGGGGCGCGCGGCAGACCAGGGGCCTCGTGGGGGCACGCGCTGAGGATCAGGGTCTTCGTGGGGGCGCGCACTGAGGATCAGGGTCCTCGTGGAGGCACGCGCGGCGGATCAGGGGCCTCGTGGAGGCATGCGCGGTGGATCAGGGGCCTCGTTGGGGCACACACGGTGGATCAGGGTCTTCGTGGGGGCGCGCACTGAGGATCAGGGTCCTCGTGGAGGCACCCGCGGCGGACCAGGGTCCTCGTGGGGGCACGTGCGGCGGATCAGGGGCCTCGTGGAGACATGCGTGGCAGATCAGGGGCCTCGTGGGGGCACGCGCTGCGGATCAGGGGCCTCGTGGGGGCATACGCGGAGAATCAGGGGCCTCGTGGAGGTACGCGCTGCGGATCAGAGGCCTCGTGGGGGCATGCGCGGCTGATCAGGGGCCTCATGGAGGCACGCGCGGTGGATCAGGGGCCTCGTGGAGGCACGCGTGGTGGATCAGGGGCCTCGTGGGGGCACGCGTGGTGGATCAGGGGCCTCGTGGAGGCACGCGCAGCAGATCAGGGGCCTCGTGGGGGCGCGCGGCAGACCAGGGGCCTCGTGGGGGCACGCGCTGAGGATCAGGGTCCTCTTGGGGGCGCGCACTGAGGATCAGGGTCCTCGTGGAGGCATGCGCGGTGGATCAGGGGCCTCGTAGGGGCACACACGGTGGATCAGGGGCCTCATGGGGCGCGCGCTGCAGGTCATGGGCCTCGTGGAGGCATGCGCAGCAGGTCAGGGGCCTCGTGGAGGCATGCGCGGTGGATCAGGGGCCTCATAGGGGCACGCCCGGTGGATCAGGGGCCTCGTGGGGGCACACACGGTGGATCAGGGGCCTCATGGGGCGCGCGCTGCAGGTCATGGGCCTCGTGGAGGCATGCGCGGTGGATCAGGGGCCTCGTGGAGGCATGCACGGTGGATCAGGGGCCTCGTGGAGGCATGCGCGGTGGATCAGGGGCCTCATGGAGGCATGCGTGGTGGATCAGGGGCCTCATAGGGGCACGCCCGGTGGATCAGGGGCCTCGTGGGGGCATGCCCGGTGGATCAGGGGCCTCGTGGGGGCACGCCCGGTGGATCAGGGGCCTTGGGGGGGGGGGGCGCGCTGCGGACCAGGGGCCTCGTAGGGGCACACGCGGTGGATCAGGGGCCTCGTGGAGGCATGCGCGGCAGATCAGGGGCCTCATGGAGGCACGCGCGGTGGATCAGGGGCCTCGTGGAGGCACGCGCGGTGGATCAGGGGCCTCGTGGAGGCACGCGTGGTGGATCAGGGGCCTCGTGGGGGCACGCGTGGTGGATCAGGGGCCTCGTGGAGGCACGCGCAGCAGATCAGGGGCCTCGTGGGGGCACGCGTGGTGGATCAGGGTCCTCGTGGAGGCATGCGCTGCGGACCAGGGGCCTCGTGGGGGCACGCCCGGTGGATCAGGGGCCTCGTGGGGGCATGCGCGGCAGATCAGGGGCCTCATGGGTGGCCCATAACCTCCTGAGCAGACGTACAGCAGGGAGCATTGCTGAGAAGATAGCTCGGTGGCTTCGAGCTCCGGCTGTAATCGGAATGGGATGAGAGGGCGAGTGCTCACTCATCCTTGCATCCGCCCTAAGGCTACAAAGAGGTACATAAGGTAGGATGCACTTAAGAGCTATAATAATAATTTAAGTGGCAAGAGGTACATCGCTGGCGCCGCACAGTGTTTCATGTGCACAGATGAATGCTGCGCCCACCCAAGGCTCTCACTAGTGCTCTGCAGAGCTCACCTCCGCGAGGGGCGTGACTCAGAAGGTGCCGCCCTCTTGGTAACATGTGAGTGAGGGTGTGCACCAGTCACCAGCGCCCAGGTTTATCAGAGGATTGCGTTGCTCTTGCGTCACGCAAAGTGACGCAAGAGCAACGCACTCCTTCAATCAGATTACCAAGCCGCCCACCTTGCGTGACCCTGCATTGCTTGGTAGATGTGCAGTAACGCGAGGCAGTGCAAGTCGGATGGCGTTACATGGGTGAAGCCTGGGTGCAGTGTGGGTGTTTCCACGCATCCACTCATGTATTTTGGTGCATTTCCAGATGGACCAAGACTGGTAAATGTATGATTGTGTGAATACGCTGCACCTTCTTGACAGACTGTAACTGTGAAGCTTTCCAAGGCTCTCTCCTGCTTCCCTCCCATGAATGAAAGCGGATTTATAGAGCACAAAAAAATGCCCAAGGGCGTCAAGGCGCTATAGGCCACAGGACAGTCCTTCCCCCGCAGACCTTCACCAGAAGAGTCACTACACCACCAGCAGGATTCTTTGGATCCACTGAAACCCTGCAACATGGAGCACTGTTGACAAAAAATCACCTTGGATTTGCAGGGTTTCAGTGTGTTTTTTTTCGGTGCACCAGCACACATGCTTTTGGTTTCTGGAGTATTTGTGTGTTTTTATTTTGGCACACACAGCTCACAGTATAATCAGGCCCATGGAGAGTGATTTATAGCACATTAAGGGAATGGTCACAACATTATGAAGGCGGACTTTGGGTTTTTTGTGCTGTAAGATTATCTTCATTGTTAATGGACTTTCCTTAAATTTCAGTTACTCCTGAAGAAGGACTTTCAGCCCGAAATGCATTGGGTCAAGATATTCATGATTAACCAGGATGTACCATTGTTGGACCTGGCCCCCTCTGCAGGGTCATCCCTGAACGTTTTGCCTTCCTCCAATATTCTCTCTGACCTGTTTTTGTTGGTTTAATGACTCTGGGCACTCACTTTACCACTGCTGACCAGTGCTAAGGTGCATATGCTCTCCCTATGAAAAGTGTATATGTGATTGGTGTCCATGATTGACTTATTTGATTTACTATCAGACCCCAGTAAAGTGCACCAGGAGTGCCAGGGCTTGTAAATACCAATGCTGCTAGTGGGCCTGCAGCGCTGGTTGCGCCACCCACAGAAGCGGCCTAGTAAAATGTGTCTAAGGTCTGCCATTGCAGAGCAATGCACGCAGTCTGGTACTGTCATGCTGACTGGGCAAGTGCACACACTTGCCAGCCTCTAAACCTTCCCTTTACTTCATGTGAGTCACCCCTATGGTAGGCCCAAGGGCAGGGTGCATTGTAAGCATATGGTAGGACAAGCCCTGATGTGTGTGGCATGCCCTAATAGTGAATTACAGCCATTTTCGTTTTTCACTATTGTAAGGCTACCTGTTCCTTTAGGCCAGAATGGGCTGCTGGAATTATTACACCCTATAATCCCAGCAGGCTCAGGGAACATGGTAGAAAGTCAAGTTTAGTATGCCTAAACTCAGAATAATAAAATACTTCTTTTAGTAAAGTTTATTTTAACATCCTGTGTTTGCAAATGCTACTTTTAGAAAGTTAGCCTTTGCTTGCCTGACCATTTCAGCCCGCCCCTGCTAGGATGTGTATCTGCTGTCTGGTTTCTGTGAGTGACAGGGCTGGGGCTGACAGGTGGTGAATAGAGGGATTACCCCAGGATGGGTGGGGGGAGTGCCCCTTGACTCTGAATAGGGCTGTGCTCTGCCACTTCAATGCTGGCTCCGCCCCCTGGGGAGCGACTGATGACTCTGCCCTGCACCTTGTGAAGAGAGAGGGGAAGACTGTCAACAGAGTGTTCCTGGACTGTACTTGTCACCACAATGCTGGCTCCACCTCCTGCGGAGCGTCTGATGTCCATGCCCTGCTCACTGAAAGGAGAAGCCAGAGTCTGCAAAACAAAGTGCTCAGGGACTGGACTGGATTAGGCAAAGGATCCCCTGGCCTGAAAGAACTAAATAAATGCTGTATAAAAGTAGGAGCCCTACTCCCAAGAAATTAGATCCTGCTTTTTGAACCAAGAAGACCCCTCTGCCTAAGGAGAAGGAGCCAAGGAAGCTGAAGGAGGAAGACTGTCCCTATCCTGGGGGACTGGCCTGCAGGGGTTGCCTTGCTGCCAAAGGAGAGGAAGAAACCCTTTTGAAAGACTTGCTTTTATTTATCTCTCAAGAACTTGTGCTTCAAAAACCAATCTCCAAGGTCCTGGAAGTGAGCTGGCCCCCTGAACTGAGCCCCAGGACCATTGGGCTCTCTCTCCCCCTACGAACCGAGCTGCTGGGCTGAACTATGCTAGTGCCCCGCTGAACGCCGTACCTGTGTGCCTCCCAACTTTGGATTTGGCCCGGAGGTGTCCCGAGTACGTGCCGTCGCCGCCTGACACCGTGCCCCCCCCGCTGATTGCAGCCACCGCCGCACCGTGTCACCCCGGGGCCGCCCCACACCTGCCTCGCTTCGTCCCTCTACGGCCTGAGCCCCACCGCCGACAGCCGCCACAAGCTGTTCTTGCAATTGCCCCGAAGCAGTACGGTGCGTACGCCGGAAGCGTACTAATCCACACCGCAAGTTGAGCCGCCTGGAGCCGTACTGCCCTTGTTGTTGCCCCGTACATCCCGTACGATGGGCCCCTTTTGCCAAGCGGCCGCTCCTAGCTGCCCAAGTGCGATCCGTACGCCAGGAGCGTACTGAAGCACCCCAAACCGTGGCCCCTGCTGCGAGGCCGCGCTGCACCAGAGCCGTCCTGTACGTGGCATACAGACCGCCCGGTGCCGCACTGCCGCCTCGGTGAGAGCCGCTCCGCCTCGAAGGAAAACCGCCCGCTGGACTGTGCAAGCCACTGTGACCCCTCCGCAACGCCTCCGGAGGTTCCGCCCCAACGCCCCGCATCGCGGCGCTGGTGAGGGCTGAACCTACAACCCCGAGGCTGCCGACGTCCGTCTCCGTGGTTGCCCGCATTGCTTCCGCAGACTTTCAGGTACTTCTTACACGCACAGCCTAAAGGTGCGCACCTCGGGCCACAGAGCCCGTTATTGCTGTCAGAGATTCGTTTTCTTTAAATAGCACCATCCCAAAGTCACCCCAGGCCGAACGAGCAGTGCCAACCCGAAAGCAAACCAAGGTACTTTTTGTGCATCATAACCACGGGTGCCCGCAGTGGACCGGAGGGTCAGTTTTGTTGCTAACAATCCTCTTGCCTGTTTAGGAATAGAGGGCCATCCCCGTGAGTCAGAACTGCACAAACCTCAGTGAAAGCTTATTTACAAGAAGAACTCTTTACCAACAACAGTGTTATATGTATTTAAATCGTTATTTATGGTCTTGTCATATGTCTGCATAAGAGTTGCCTATATCTATATAAAGCATACATATTTTTATAAAGCACAGCCTGGTGTCCATTTGTGGTGGGTCATTCTAATTACTGTATGTGTTTTGCAAATGCTTAGCTTACCTGTTCTCAGGACACCCCCGCGCCGCACGGCCCCCCCAGCTGTGTGTGTGCCCCTCGTGTGCCCCTCGCTTCTGCTCGCAGTCTCGATCTGCCGTTTTGCTTCCCTAGCTGGTATTGTTGCCACTGCCTCACTGTACTGTACCCCTGCTGTATCTTTGTTTTTGTTGTTAATTTTGTTGTTAATTTGTGCATTTCCCGTTTTGCCTGTTAGCCCCGCTCCCTGCTTTCCGCCGCCGTTCTCGCGGCCACGCCCCCTTTTCTCCGTGTCCTCCCCGCTCCCGCCTCCCAGCTGCTCCTCCCTCCCACTTGTCCTTAAATGGCGACCGCGCGGAGCAGGTGAGTGTGACCTGTTCTCAGGACACCCCCGCGCCGCACGGCCCCCCAGCTGTGTGTGTGCCCCTCGTGTGCCCCTCGCTGCTGCTCGCAGTCTCGATCTGCCGTTTTGCTTCCCTAGCTGGTATTGTTGCCACTGCCTCACTGTACTGTACCCCTGCTGTATCTTTGTTTTTGTTGTTAATTTTGTTGTTAATTTGTGCATTTCCCATTTTGCCTGTTAGCCCCGCTCCCCGCTTTCCGCCACCGTTCTCGCGGCCACGCCCCCTTTTCTCCATGTCCTCCCGCTCCCGCCTCCTCCTCCCTCCCACTTGTCCTTAAATGGCAACCGCGCTGCGCAGGTGAGTGTGACCTGTTCTCAGGACACCCCCGCGCCGCACGGCCTCCAGCTGTGTGTGTGCCCCTCGTGTGCCCCCCGCTGCTGCTCCCAGTCTCGATCTGCCGTTTTGCTTCCCTAGCTGGTATTGTTGCCACTGCCTCACTGTACTGTACCCCTGCTGTATCTTTGTTTTTGTTGTTAATTTGTGCATTTCCCGATTTGCCTGTTAGCCCCGCTCCCCGCTTTCCGCCGCCGTTCTCGCGGCCACGCCCCCTTTTCTCCGTGTCCTCCCCGCTCCCGCCTCCAAGCTGCTCCTCCCTCCCACTTGTCCTTAAATGGCGACCGCACGGACGCGCAGCGGTCACGCGTAGCGGGAGCGCCGAGTCTGGCCCGCGCCCAGCGCCAGAACCCCTGGTCCCCGTAGACGCCTGCCCACTCGACGGACCTACGACGCCGCCACCCTCAACGCACTCAACACCGGCCGAACACCCGCCTGCTACCGAGCCACCCCGAAACGCGCCCACGGACCCTTCACCTGCCAAGCCTGCAAATTCTCCTGCCTCCGGACCTGCACCGCACCCGCCAAGCCGAGCACCCGCAGCAACCACCTGAAGTGCATCCTGCTCAACACCCGCTCCGTCCACAGACACGCCGTCGAACTCTGGAACCTGCTCGACACCACATCACCAGACGTCGCCTTCCTCGCGGAAACCTGGATGAACGCCTCCTCAGCGCCCGACATCGCCATCGCCATCCCGGACGGATACAAGATCACCCGGAGGGACCGCGCCAACCAGACTGGAGGAGGCATCGCCATCGTACACAAGAACACCATCCGCATCACGACCGACTCCAACGACACCTTCCCCGCCGCCGAGCACCTCCACTTCCAGATACACACCGACCCAAAGACAACCCTCAGAGGCACCCTCGTCTACAGACCCCCGGGACCACGCACACAATTCAGCGAAGACATCACGGACTTCATCAGCCCGCACGCCCTCCCCTCCGCGGACTACATCCTCCTAGGGGACCTCAACTTCCACCTGGAGAACAACAAGGACCGCAACACCGCCGCCCTGCTGGACAACCTCGCAAACCTCGGACTCAAGCAACTGGTCAACACCCCCACTCACTACGCCGGCCACACGCTTGACCCCGTCTTCTCATCCTGCAAGCACATCACCTTCAGCCACTCCACCGGACTTTACTGGACCGACCACAGCTGCGTCCACTTCAGCTTCAGAAGAACAACGACCCACCACCACCCGCAATAGGTTCCTCACAGGAGCTGGAGCAAGATCACCGCCGAGCAGCTCACCACCTCCCTCAGCCAGAACACGCCCGCCAGCACAACGGACCCCAACGAAGCAGCCCGCAACTTCACACAGTGGCTGACCGCCTGTGCAGACGACCTCGCCCCACTGAAGAACCCTCCCAGCAGACCCAGAAGCAAGAAAGCCACCTCGTTCACCGACGAACTCAAGGACTCCAAGAAGAACTGCTGCACCCTCGAGAAAGCCTGGCTCCTCGACCAGACCACAGACAACATGACCACCCTCAAACAAGCCACCCGCAAGCACCACCAGCTCATCCGCACCACCAAGAAGAAAACACTGAAGGAACGACTGGACAACAACGCCCACGACAGCAAGGAACTCTTCAGCATCGTCAAGGAGTTCTCCAACCCCAGCACCGGCAACAACGACATTGTCTTGTACTTTAATTTTGACTGCGCTCCGTCTTGATCATCTAAAAGCGCCGCAATGCCTAATTATAGCGTAACGCTAATTTACACAGCCCACATCGAGTTAATCAGATTGTGTTTGCATATTGCATATTGTAGCGTTGTGTGCCATAGTAGCGCTTTTACAGGCTCGCATTGTGTTTCTCTGTCTTATCTGTGCCTGATTGTGCCTGCGCTTCTGCCCACCCCAATCTCGTCCTCTTTCCTTTCGTTTTGCTGCCATCTTGTTGTTGTTGTGCCTTCTAGCCTGCCCCTCCATCCCGCTCCCGCCTCCCAGCTGACCCTCCCTCGCCCCTCCCCCTCCACTATCCACTTATGTCAGATGCTTTTGCGTGCAGCGGTCACGCGCAGCGGTCGCGCCCCATGCGCGCCGAAGGTGCGCCAAAGGTAAGCCCGTCTACGCCCGTCCGCGCCTGGACCGCGCCCAGCGCCAGACCCCCTGGTTCCCTCAGCACCCATTCCACCCGCATAACGTATGACGCCGCTACCCTCTTTGCCCTTAACCCCGGACTCACACCACAATGCTGCGAATCTGCCCCAGGACACACCCATGGACCATTCGCCTGCCACTCCTGCAAGTTCGTCTGCATCAGGACCCCCACCAAATCCACTACCTCCAAACACAGCTCCGACCCTAACCACCTGAAGTGCATCCTGCTGAACACCCGCTCGGTCCATAGACACGCCACTGAACTCTGGGACTTACTCGACACTACATCGCTGGACGTCGCCTTCCTTACAGAAACCTGGATGAATGCCTCATCAGCGCCCGACATCGCCATAGCCATCCCGGACGCCTACAAGATTATCCGAAAAGATCGCACCAACCAAACAGGAGGAGGCATCGCCATCATCCACAAGAACACCATCCGAATCACTACCAGCTCCGACGATAACCTCGCGACCGCCGAACACCTCCACTTCCAGATCCACACCGACCCCAGGACCACACTTAGAGGCACCCTCATCTACAGACCACCAGGAACCCGTACACAATTCTGCGAAATCATCACTGACTTCATCAGCACACACGCCCTCCCCTCCGAGGACTACATTCTACTGGGAGACCTCAACTTCCACCTGGAAAAGAGAAACGACAGCAACACCACCACCCTTCTGGACAACCTGGCCAACCTCGGACTTAAACAACTCGTTGACACACCCACCCACCTTGCCGGACACACGCTCGACCCTATCTTCACCTCCAGCAAACACATCTCCTTCGATCACACCACAGCTCTCCATTGGATGGACCACAGCTGCGTTCACTTCAGCTACAAAAAGACCACAACCCCCCACAACCTATTCCTCGAAGAAACTGGAACAAAATCACTACCGACCAACTCTTCACATCGCTTAACCAATACCCTCCTGCCATATCATCGGACCCAAACCAAGCTGCCACCATACTCACACAATGGATCACCCACAGCGCTGACGAATTAGCACCCTTGAAAAACCATCTAATCAAGCAAGGTAGCAAAAAGGCCCCCTGGTTCAACGATAACCTTAAGAAATCCAAGAAGTTATGTCGTACCCTCGAGAAAACCTGGAGAAAAAACCCAACCACTGACAATCTGACCACCTCCAAGGACGCCACCCGCAAACATCAACAATTGATCCGATCCACCAAGAAATTAGCATTCAAGGATCGACTCGACAACAACGCCCACAACAGCAAGGAACTATTCAACATCGTCAAAGAATTCACCACCCCCACCGCCGGCACCAATGACATCACTCCCTCCCAAGACCTCTGCGACTCTTTATCATCTTTCTTCCACAACAAAATCGCCGACATACATAACAGCTTTGAAAACCAGTCCGAAGAACAGTCCACTCCACCCACCTCCGAACCAAAACAACACTCTAACAACCTTCACGCCTGGAATCCAATCACCACTGAAGACACCATCCGCCTGATGAACTCCATCCACTCAGGATCACCAACCGACCCATGCCCCCACCACATCTTCAACAAAGCAGACTCCATCATCGCACCCCATCTCCGCGATGTCATCAACTGTTCCTTCAACTCCGCTACCTTCCCGGAAAGCTGGAAACATGCCGAACTCAGCACCCTTCTGAAGAAACCCACAGCAGACCCCTCTGAACTTCACTCCACCCATTCCCTGCCAAAGTCATTGAGATAGCCGTCAATAGTCAACTTGCCGCCTTCCTTGAATCCAACAATTCCCTCGACCCCTCACAGTCCGGCTTCCGAGCCAAACACAGCACCGAAACCGCAAGGATCATCACTCAGCCCCACCCTCTTCAACGTCTACATGAGACCCCTTGCAGCCATCGCACGCCAACACAACCTCAACATCATCTCCTACGCCGACGACACCCAACTGATCTCTCCCTCACCAGAGACCCCGCCACAGCCAGAACTAGCCTACACGAAGGGATGAAAGACGTCGCTGAGTGGATGAAGAACAGCCGCCTGAAACTGAACTCGGACAAGACGGAAGTCCTCATCCTGGGACCATCGCCCTCCGCCTGGGATGACTCCTGGTGGCCCCCGGCCCTAGGCAGCGCACCCAAGCCAACAGACCACGCACACAAATGGGGCTTCATCCTGGACTCCTCCCTCTCGATGACCAGACAAGTCAACGCCGTCTCCTCATCATGCTTCAACACCCTACGCATGCTCCGCAAGATCTTCAGATGGATCCCGACCGAAACCAGGAAGACGGTCACCCAGGCACTCGTCACAAGCCGACTGGACTACGGAAACACCCTCTACGCCAGAACCACAGCCAAGCTACAGAAAAGACTCCAACGCATCCAGAACGCCTACGCCCGACTCATCCTGGACATCCCCCGATGCAGCCACATCTCCGGCCACCTGAGGAACCTGCACTGGCTCCCCGTCAGCAAGAGAATCACGTTCAGACTCCTCACCCACGCACACAAGTCCCTCCACAACCTGGGCCCCAAGTACCTCAACGACCGCTTGACTTTCTACACGCCCACCCGCCAGCTACGTTCGACAAGCCTCGCCCTCGCCGCCGTACCACGCATCCGAAGAGCCACCGCCGGGGGAAGATCCTTCTCCTACCTGGCGGCCAAGACATGGAACTCCCTCCCCACTCACCTTCGGCGAACCCAGGACCATCTCGCCTTCAGGAGACAACTCAAGACCTGGCTGTTCGAGCAATAGCAGACCCCCCTCCCCCCAAGCGCCTTGAGGCCCTCCGGGTGAGTAGTGCGCTATACAAATGCTATGATTGATTGATTGATTGATAGCGTAAGACGCCCTTAGATTAGCCTTGTCTGCTTGTGCCACACTACCTAAAGGGTGAGCAGGGGTTATTTAAAGGGTGATACCTTTATCCTGACTAGAGGAGAGGGTCCCTGCTAGTCACAAGTTCTTACCTGTGCCAACCAGAGACCCCCAAATCTAACAACCGTTCATTCCATCATGTTGCAAGAAAAGCCTGGATGGGCATGTCTGTAGCATTTGAAGTTTGGAATGAAGTTGCCTCCGTTAAGGAAAAAAATACTGATGAAACATGGAATAAATATAATTCAGTTGGAAAAAGTATTGGAGTTCTGTTTTGACTTGAGCAAACTGACGGCAAATGCTCTGCAGCTCGTAACTGGAGCGAAGCGATGCACCGGTTTGTTTGGATTTCAACATGTGCTGTTGGGACATCAGCAGACAACAAGCTTGCATTGACAACATTCTGCCTTTCAGCATTTCTTAAAACAAGCAAAAATTGTGAAAAACTTGAGGGCATATTATCAATGGCCAGCGATAATTATCGCTGCCCGTGCTTAGCGATAATTTTATTATCGCAGGCTATCTCTAGAAATTATCGCCCTGGTAGCGCGTTATTAACAACGCTTTAATCCACGGCGATCAAAATTCCAAAGATAGAGAGGTTATCCCCGTTTTGCAGGGTACATCGCTGGTTTTCCAGTGATGTTCCCTACAGGCGATAACCTTGCTGATACGACCCACTGGGTCGTATCAGCATAATCCACCCCAGTGTTAGGGATAGGTAAGTCTGCATTTTAGCAGATGTTAGTTTTTGGAGAAAACAGCAGGTTTCTCCAAAAACTAACGTCTGCTAAAATGCTGGGGCAGCCTTGTAAATATCGCGATGTGAACATCAGCGACTTCGCTTTTTGGCTTTGTAAATATGCCCCTTGGTGCGCAAGGATGTATTGTCATGTTATATTGCAAAGCTCCCTTACAATGCCTCTAAAAAAGAATACATGCCTGTCATTGGGAAGCTTCAAGTCCTCCCATCAATTCAAGACAATCACAGCTTCCAGGCACCCTTTACATTTGCATATTGAGCAGCTGTGCACATTTATATTTCTTTCAGGCAGCAGCACCCTGGCAGAAAGGCGTGTTTAGCTGTCTGCCCCTCTTTCGGTTTCACAGCACAGGACACTCCCTGCCTTACGCTTTATCTGAAAAATGTCAGCTCTCTGAATTAACCGTCCCCAGACGGTGGTCTTTTGACACGAGAAGGGGACATGTTTTTCTAATAATTAAAAAACTTCGACCACTGCTCTCTGCCTGTCCTTTCTCTCAGCACGAGCAAGTGTCTCTTTCCTCCTCGTGTGGAAGCACTCACCACTGGCCCCATCCAGCCCCCTCCCCCCCTCCGGCACCGCACACCTGGAGCCGCCTGTCCTGCAGAGTCCGCCCAGCAATTAACATCCCTAAATACTACCTAATTAGCACAACTAGGCCTGTCTGCTTTCCAAAGGGGAATATGCAATTACTGAATTTCAACCTTGAAAAGTAATCTTGGCAGATGTGCCAGGCAGCGGACTGGCCTACAAACCTAATTTCCCAATAGACGAGTGATAGTGAAACACGTCAGACCCCAGGCGGGCCCCCGCCCCACCGGCCTCTCATAGGAAATAGATTAGAGGTGAACACTCTGCCCCGCCCTAGGGGCATCCCAGCCCTGGCTGCCTTTCAGGGACACCGGCTAGAATATGACTGACTCTGATCCAGCCCCTCCGGCCTTTCACTGACACCAGCTGGAATATGAGTGACTCTGATCCAGCCCCTCTGGCCTTTCACTGACACCGGCTAGAGTATGACTGACTCTGATCTAGCCCCTCTGGCCTTTCAGGGACACCGGCTAGAATATGGCTGACTCTGATCCAGCCCCTCCGGCCTTTCACTGACACCAGTTGGAATATGAGTGACTCTGATCCAGCCCCTCTGGCCTTTCAGGGACACCGGCTAGAATAGGACTGGCTCTGATCCAGCCCCTCTGGCCTTTCACTGACACCGGCTAGAATAGGACTGACTCTGATCCAGCCCCTCTGGCCTTTCAGGGACACTGGCTAGAATATGGCTGATTCTGATCCAGCCCCTCTGGCCTTTCACTGACACCGGCTAGAGTATGACTGACTCTGATCCAGCCCCTCTGGCCTTTCAGGGACACCAGCTGGAATATGACTGACTCTGATCCAGCCCCTCAGGGACACCGGCTAGAATATGGCTGATTCTGATCCAGCCCCTCTGGCCTTTCACTGACACCGGCTAGAGTATGACTGACTCTGATCCAGCCCCTCTGGCCTTTCAGGGACACCGGCTAGAATATGACTGACTCTGATCCAGCCCCTCAGGGACACCGGCTAGAATATGGCTGATTCTGATCCAGCCCCTCTGGCCTTTCACTGACACCCGCTAGAATATGACTGACTCTGATCCAGCCCCTCTGGCCTTTCAGGGACACCGGCTAGAATATGGCTGATTCTACTCCAGCCCCTCTGGCCTTTCACTGACACCGGCTAGAGTATGACTGACTCTGATCCAGCCCCTCTGGCCTTTCAGGGACACCAGCTGGAATATGACTGACTCTGATCCAGCCCCTCAGGGACACCGGCTGGAATATGACTGACTCTGATCCAGCCCCTCAGGGACACCGGCTAGAATATGGCTGATTCATATCCAGCCCCTCTGGCCTTTCACTGACACCGGCTAGAATAGGACTGACTCTGATCCAGCCCCTCTGGCCTTTCAGGAACACCGGCTAGAATATGACTGACTCTGATCCAGCCCCTCAGGGACACCGGCTAGAATAGGACTGACTCTGATCCAGCCCCTCTGGCCTTTCAGGGACACCGGCTAGAATATGGCTGATTCTGATCCGGCTAGAATATGGCTGACTCTGATCCAGCCCCTCCGGCCTTTCACTGACACCGGCTAGAATAGGACTGACTCTGATCCAGCCCCTCTGGCCTTTCAGGGACACCGGCTAGAATAGGACTGACTCTGATCCAGCCCCTCAGGGACACCGGCTAGAATAGGACTGACTCTGATCCAGCCCCTCAGGGACACCGGCTAGAATAGGACTGACTCTGGTCCAGCCCCTCTGGCCTTTCAGGGACACCGGCTAGAATATGACTGACTCTGATCCAGCCCCTCAGGGACACCGGCTAGAATAGGACTGACTCTGATCCAGCCCCTCTGGCCTTTCACTGACACCGGCTAGAGTATGACTGACTCTGATCCAGCCCCTCTGGCCTTTCAGGGACACCGGCTAGAATATGACTGACTCTGATCCAGCCCCTCTGGCCTTTCAGGGACACCGGCTAGAATATGACTGACTGATCCAGCCCCTCAGGGACACCGGCTAGAATATGGCTGACTCTGATCCAGCCCCTCCGGCCTTTCACTGGCACTGGCTGGAATATGACTGATTCTGCTTCCGCCTAGGCCCGGGTGAAATTGTAATCATACAGAAGTAACCAGATTAATTTTCGTTGTTCTTTTCACTAAAATGACTAGGGAAGGGCGTAACTGGTGTAATCCTCTCTAGCATAATGACTCGTAGTTACCGCATATTTATTCGATGCATAATTGTGTGAGAAGCGTAATCCAGGATATCGTTTTCGTCAAAAGCATTTAGCGCTAAGAAAATAGCACTAAATACTACAAGACACGACCAGCAGTTAGTTGTTTCTCTGCTCCTGGGTAGGATTTTTGCCCCAAATTACTCTTAATTACTCAAGCGGAATTAATTGAATAACTTTTGTTATTCGCCTACTCCTGACTCCAGCCCAGCCCTACCGGACTTTCACAGGGCATGACCAGCCGCACTGGCCTATCTGAGACACTTCCCGCCCAGGAACTTTTTAATTCACTAAACTTCAATTAAAGATAATAATAATAAAATGATAATGAGTTCTCCATGCCAGTGAATGATCCCTCTCCTGTTCCTCACATTCAAATTCAATCTAAACGAAGGCAGTGGCACAAGATAACCAATGTTAACTTTGTACAAAAATACCTCCCTCCCCTGATTGTCTGTACAGATGATATTAACACTGCCCTTTCAAACTGGGATCGTGCAGTTGATGCTGCAGTACAACACATTGCCCCGATAAAGACTTTTAAACCTAGACTTGCCAGGAAACAAGAGGTCTGGTATTCAGAGGAATTACACAGTCTCAAACGCCTGGCTAGAAAGTCTGAAAAAATATGGAGGAAATCCTCCAGGGAGGAAGACAAAAACTATTACAGAATTAATCTTAACATCTATCATAAAGCCATACGATCAGCCCGGAAAAATCCTGTGACTGCTCAGCTAGAAGCAGCTGGCAATGATTCAAAAGTTTTGTATCAGATTGTCAACACATTCATGAAACCAATAGCTTGTGAAAGTGCTGACATGGCGTCACAACATCTCTGTGATAGTATTTCCTGCTTCTTTACAGAAAAAATTGATGCCATCTATAATAAAATCAAGGCACTTGGTCCTGATGTAAATAGCCTAGATAACCACACTTTGATACAGACAACACCTATCAAGACCTGCTCTTTTAATGAGTTTCCTGAAATATCATTGATAGAGGTTCAGAAACTGTTTTCTGATATCAAAAGTGGGAGCCCGGCAGATCTGCTCCCAGCTTGACTCATGGGTCCGCTGGGGAGTACACTGGGTCCTGATGTTCAAAGACTAGTGAACCTATCACTTACATCTGGAGTCGTTCCTCTGTGCTGGAAAAAAGCCCTAGTTAGACCCATTAGGAAGAACACTTCTATTCCTTGGTCCAACATGTCTAACTTGAGGCCTAT
Source organism: Lissotriton helveticus (assembly GCF_964261635.1). Taxonomy (NCBI): domain Eukaryota; kingdom Metazoa; phylum Chordata; class Amphibia; order Caudata; family Salamandridae; genus Lissotriton; species Lissotriton helveticus. The sequence continues at coordinate 1,277,325,057 of NC_136070.1, forward strand.
TTCCCTTCTACCTTTTCTAGGGAAAATTATTGAAAAGCACACCAACAAGCACCTATCCACTTACCTTGAACAATCTAGTAGCCTCGATCCCTCGCAGTCAGGCTTTAGGCCTAAATTCAGTACTGAAACGGCCTTACTGTCGATAACAGACGATCTACGGCTGTACCAGGACAGGGGTTATTCTGTTGTCCTGGTGCTGCTGGATTTATCGGCAGCGTTCGATACGATTTCCCACACCATCTTGATCGAACGACTGTCTGCGAGTGGAATCGGCGGCAGGGCACTGGATTGGATCAGAAGCTTTCTCTCCAACCGCACCCAATCTGTCACCATGGGTGAGTTTAAGTCGGAGGAAGTTAGCATTACCAAGGGGGTCCCGCAGGGCTCCTGTCTGAGCCCTACCTTATTTAACACCTATGAGGCTCCCTTGGAAGATGTTACTAGAGCTTTTGGATTCTGCCCAGTGTCCTACGCTGACGATACGCAGCTGCTCTTCCCTTTTAAACATCTTACCCCGGAAATTTTACAATCTTTTTCCGATGGGATGACGGCAGTTGCGAGGTGGATGTCTTCCAACTTTCTCCAATGTAATGTTGGAAAGACAGAGGTGATGCTCTTTGGAGAAGCCAGGATCCTATGGTCCCCTGATTGGTGGCCTTCTGACTTGGGCCCAGTTCCTGAGCCTAAAACAGTAGTCAAGAACTTGGGAGTTAGATTGGAGCCGGAGCTAACCATGAAGCAAAATGTTAATACCACCGTGGGCTCTTGCTTTCATGTGATTGGACTCCTCCGTAAAATCTTCCCTTTCATCCCTGACTCCCACAGGAAAACCCTTGTTCAGGCTCTGGTTATCAGCCGGCTTGACTATTGTAATGGTCTCCTGGCAGGTGCAAGTAAGGAAGTTCTGGATCGTTTACAGGTGGTGCAAAATACTGCAGCCAGGTTGGTGCTAAATGCACCCCCCAGATCCCCCTCCAAACCGTTACTTCATAAACTTCACTGGTTACCAATACGCCAACGAGTGAAGTTTAAGACCTGCTGTATTATCCACAAAGGCCTCAATCAATTAGGACCAGAGTATTTGGCGAACAAATTTGTTCCTTATGTTCCCACCCGTGCTCTTAGATCCAGTGACCAGTTGTTATTAAATGTCCCTAAGATAACTAAAGCCAGGTTAGGTGGCAGGGCTTTGTCTGTTGTAGGTCCCAACCTGTGGAATTCACTCCCGCTTTCAGTGAGGCAATGCAATGACCACCTTCAATTCAGAAAATACCTCAAAACTTTTCTGTTTGATTCACTCTAATTAGCATTTCTGTGGGCTTACAGTGTTTTTCTAATTCTTTGCTCTTTTATCAGTTTCTGTACCTGTTGTTTGCAGCGCGGAGATACTCCTTCCGGTGTTTATTCATAGCGCTATATAAACCTGTAAATAAATAAAATAAATAAAATAAATAAATAAAATAACTGATTAAACAACCATTTGATGTATTGAGGGGCCACGCACATACTCGCCCCCTAAAACCTGAAGTCGGCCCGTCCTGCCGTGATTTGTAGGTTCCATGCAATGACGTATGGATTATATGCACAAATACTGTAAGAATCTTGAAACATAGGGGTATATTATCATGGGCTTTATCGCCGCTTCGGAGATTTTTTTTATCGCCCTATTAGCAAGCTGTCGCTAACAGCAATTAGCGACAGTTTACAGGCGATAGCGACCGGTTTGAGGACCACTTTGCATGTCCGCGATATTTATCACTAATGACATGCAAAGTGGGCGTACCCAACCTGTTAGCGACTGAAAGCAGTCGCTAACACAGCTATCGCCTATTAGCAAGGCAGGCTGTGCAATAAAAAAAGTTGCGCTAAGCGCGATTATAGCCAAAATCTAACGCCTGCTCAGACCATGACTTAACCTGTTTATCCAATGGGAGGTGGATATTCAGATTAAGTCCCCATTAGCAGTAATGCCTGAATATCACTGGATTTCCAGCGATATTCACGCATTTAGCCGCTATCGCCAGATATTTTATCGCATTAGAGATAAACGTTGCTAATAGCACGTTATCTCTATGATAATATCTGGCGATAAAAAAACCGCGTTGAGCGCATTTTGCGGTAAATAGCGCATGTCCTTGCTAATATGCCGCATAGTTTGCCAAATCCTGCCTCGGTCATTTGCTCCTAGTGACACATCTGGTGGCAGCTGTTTCTGGGCACCGAGGGCTGTCAGAGATGAGCCCCTGCCCATCAGCCCTCGAGGGGTTTAGCCTGCAACGGAAAGGGGGGTCACTTATAGTTCATTGACTCTACCTCTCCCTTTAACTCCTGTGCCAAACGCATACACTGAGCATGTGGGACATGCGATGCACTGTTGGGTGACAGCTGGTCCTCTAGCCCTGATGAAGACACTAAAAAAGTCTCTTGGCACCGAAACATGTCGGACGTTTGTTACTGTTTTTGAAGCACCGAACGCCTCTGCATTAACAATCATTAGTGGTCCTTTGGGCACACATTTAGCATCCTTTTATTTGGGTCATTTTTGACTCGGAGAGTGAGGTGTGAACTCTCGTTCCCAGCTCGTTGCAGGGAGCAGCGCGTAAGCGCCTAGAAGGACAGCTAGCCAAGCAGGGAGCACGGTCTGGCAGACTTATGCCGAAGTGAGGCACTTCCTATTTCAACACAATTTTGTTTATTTATTGACGACAGGTCTAGTTTTCATACAATGAAACCCGAGAACCCCGGGCTTCCGTGGGACAAACCCATGAACTGGAGCTTCTGGACAAGAGGTTTACAACTGGAGGGAAAATTGAAAAGAGTGAAGAGAAGAGAGGAAGTTAAATGTGAGAGGGGAGGGGCCAGCATGAGGAAGTGAAGTCATGGATAGGGTGACATGAGGGTGGTGTAATAGAGAGGGTTTCAGATGATGGGCGGGAGCTGTCTGTGGTGCACAATGAAGGATGCGTAGTCCAGGTGTAGTAGTAGATCCCTCTTTATTGACAAGTAGATAGGTGGCAGGTTACAGGATAGTAAGTTACAAGTAGAAAACCCCACCAGGAGAGAGCTTCCAGCTCCTCAGCCTGAGATGACCAACTGACTCTCTAGCTAGAGTCAGGCACTTAACATTCCATGATGTCACAGGACATTCTGATGCAGTGGTGGAGAGGGAAAATACATAGAACTATTTACCACACTGTCTCTGATGCTGCGACATATGCACATTCTCAAGAATATTAGACTGGTGCACACATTATTTTGAGGTATGCGAGGAATGTAGGTGTGTGGAACTGGATGAGCTGTGAGGCTCTGTGTTAAAGAGACCGGAAGGGCATTAGGAGTAAATTTAGGGAGAGGAAAGATGAGCAAAATTCGAGAAAAAAAGAAAATGAGGGAGAGCAAATTAGGAGAGGAAAATAGACAGAAAACATGAGAAGGGGAGGGGAAAGACGTAGAGAAGGGTGGACAGCAGAATGAAAGAGGTGGGAGAAAAATGAATGGAATGAAAAGATGAGGATCAGGTGAAGAAAGTGAAGAAAGCGGAGAGCAAACAAAAGGAGAGGCGAGAAAAGGGATAGAATTAATAGTGGAGATGATCAAATTGTGAAGAGTGGTAATGGAAATGGGTAAAACAGCAAGAAGGAGATGAGAATAAACAATGTGAGAATAAAATAACATAAGGGGAATACAGAAGCGAAGAAAGTAATGAGCAAAGCAGATGGGGAAGAGAACACGCAAAAACAGGGAGAGGGTATGAAAACATAAGGGGAGAGAAAGAAAGAAAGAGGAAAAGATGAGGTGAGGAGAGAAAAAGTAAGAGAGGGAACTAGCGATGGGATGAGTTACGGGAATGTGAGCGGTAAGAGGACAAGAAATGAAGAGAAGAAGAAAGAAAAAAGTGAAGAGGAGACTGAAAGCAGGAAAGTGAAGAGAAAGAAGGGAGAAAGAGAAAGGGAGGACAATGGCACAACAAGGAACATGAAAGAGGAGAGAATGGAAAGAGGGCAAAACAACATAAAGCGGAGGAAACGAGTAAGAGGAGAGGGAGAAACAAAGGGAAGGAAGAAGCTGGTCGCACGACTAGCCTCTCCGACTGCATTTCAGCTATTTTAACACATATTTTGTGCTCCATGAACGTAATTACCTCCTGATGCCCCCTCCCTCCCCCCCCCCACACACACATCAATACATTTTTATGTACGTTTATGACACAGAATAAGTAACTCCACTCCTTCGCAGTATCTATTTTCACATCGGATCTGCTGTTTTTCTCAGCCCTTCTGTCTGGGCCCATTTCTAATCCACGCTTCACTGGGTTGTAATGTCCTTTATTATCCTAACCTATATACACAAACAAGTCTGTGATAACGTTCTATTTTTATAACCATGTGCAGCACTTAAGTCAAAGGCCATTCCTATCAGACACCTTAAAATAAAGCTGAGGCTGCATATGGAGTTTTTATGTTGAGCTGGATTGCTACGTCACCTAGCATTACACTTCAGTGAGGCCCCCGATTCTGCTCGGACGACAGCCAGTTGTATTTATTCCAAATGCTCTTGTTGATGAAGAGCTGGGCCATAGGTCAGAAAATAACAACCATTGTGCAACTGCACTTTTACACAGAAGGAATGTAAGGGTGTCAGCGTCTTCTATTTATGTCTGTAGCATTCCATATAACCCGGATATGTATGACCCTTATCACTGGTCTGTTGTCCGTGGTGAATGCATTGGCAGAATATTTTTTTGTTGGGGGGGGGGGCGGACGTTTGAAATGTTTTTGTAACTTCCGGGAAGTTTTTATTTGGACCTAGCCTACACTGCCCGGGTGAAGGGGTGAGGGGAAGCGACGCACTTGGCAGTGCCACAAAGGCCATTTTTAAACGTATGCCGATACAATTTTGTACTATCTCACACATACACACATACACTGGTGCAGACTGGCAGACACAATATGGACATGCTCTCGGACATACACAGGTGAAACTTGCCAGAGCCAGTCCCTGGCAAGCACTTCACGAATCACGACTCCCAAGTGCCCAGATTCAGTAAAGTGCGCCAGAGCGAGGCTCACAGCCTTCTGCCCAATCATTATTATTATTATTATTTTGTACTTGTATAGCACACTTATCACCCCTACAGGGGTCTCAAGGCGCTGTACGAATACCGCTGTGGAACCCTTCCTGGCTTTCCTTGTGGGATGGTCCCTCCTGGGCACCTCCAAGGTGGAGGCCAGGCATCCTTAGCATTGCTGGGGCCGTTGTGGAGATTAAGCAAGCTATTGCCCAGAGTTGCAGAGTGGGACCCATGGTTAGCGTAGGCACCGAGGCGAGAATTATCGAGTCTGCGGACATTGACCCAAGACCCGCCGAGGCGGGGAATTGAACCCTGGTCCCGGGCCAGACCTCTGCATCAGGGTCTGCCGCTCTAACCATTGAGCCACACTTCTCCACAAGCTCTCATAAACTCAGATAGGACAGAAGGCTGTCCTTTTCCATTATCATGGCTTCTGATGGGTCATAAGGGCGCGGCCTCAATTCGCCATTTTCTGACCTGCTGCACTGCCTGAGCCTAGTACAGCATGTCGCTATTGCATCTGGGAAAGGACGGGCTGGAGCAGCCCACGCCTGACACATGTGCAATGCAGCCCCGGGGAGCCCTCTTCTGGTGAAAGGTGATATTACAGCTTTTATATACAAACTAACAATCAGTAAGATCGTTCTTTCATGTATTTAAATAATAAAACTAATTTCGTAGTGCGCACTGCATCACATTTTGCGATGCAGTGTGCGCTACGAAATTCATTTTATTCAATAAATTGTTTACTTACCTCCAATTATCCATATTCCGGTTTTTAGCATCCCCCACCCTGCCCCTCCCCCGTCCCGCCTTCCTGCCCCACCGTAACTCCCTCCACGGGCCGTGGCTGCCCTGCACTGCGGGGGCCTGTGTTACACCCCTGATCCTGAGACGGTTTCAGGATCAAGACTAATTTGCATATGGTTGGGCCCAAACTGGGGTGGCACGGTGAGCAAAAAATGTATGGAAGTAACCCAGATCCGTGACTGTGGGTGAATGTTTGACAGTGTTTAGCATTCCGTCCATCAACTTTTAGTGGCACTTTCAATCGCTCCATGGTAACCAGGTTTGGATTGAGAACGAAAATCGGCCCAGGCACCCCTCAAATTTGCGGATTGCACCTTTTCCCCAAACATTGCTTCAGTGTTTTAAGTATGATGAAAAGAAGGAGGGGGGTGGGAAGGGGTTCTTGAATTAAGGCATGTTTTCTTAACTTCACTGAGATAAAACAATGCAAAATGTTGCCATGGCTCTTTGTGCATGGATTAGTTCACAATGGTGAACCATACCCGAGTGTAAGTGAGGTCAGGCCCCGGCTCAATCTGCATACATTAACGGCGGGCGCACCAGCAAGAGACTGGGAATGATACCTGCACCTCCTTGATAAAAGGGAGGTAATAGAGGCCCACCCGCCTCTAGAAAGGCCGCCCAGTAGCGTGGCCATATTTGGAATACCAAAAAGATTTACCAAACATAGAAGAAGGACTACAATTTTACATTGGCACAGAATGACTTATTACTGCACTCATCAACACAGAAACAGGGAGGTACTAAAATACTAAATTAAATGAAACATTTAAACCCAGCCTCCTTAGTGTTTTGCTTACTCTTAACCGCATGCGTGCGGCCGCTATTTTCGCGCTGTGCGGCTTTTTTCCAAAAGCCGCGTTACATGACGAGCTCAGCTCGTCATGAGCACGGAAGGGGTTAAGAGCTGCTAGGTAGTCATATCTTGGAAAACATGAAAATGTGTCTTCCCATATTTACAATCGACCCTTTCAGAAAACTGGGGCATGTGCAAATATAGCTGAAATCTGCCAAGACAGCGGGTGAAATCCAGGTCTCCTGGTCACCCTACTGCTCAGGCCCCCCCCCCCACTGGGCTGCTGGAGAAAGAGGCGGCATCTGAACAGCACAGACACAGCCCAAGTGGGCCATGGCCAGACTGGCCGTAGCGAGCACCAGGCGTTTCCTCGGAGGGCCGCCAGGGTGGAGGCTGGTTTTGGGCCCCTAGAGGGCCGTTTTTGTCACCGGGTTTCGGCAATATCAGCCCCCTGTAACAAAATAGGCCAGAACTGCGACCCCACTCCCTCCAGGGGGCGCTGGCTGAGCAGATTGCCAGGGCCAGTTTCGGTTCCCAGTCCGGCCCTGAAGTCGGCCAACACACTGCCCAAAAAGCGGCCTATAGATGCAACTCATCACCCATTGCCTGAGTGCCCACCTTACCAATCCGACCCTGATGGCAACTCGTTCCACCAATCAGGGCTGTGCCCACTGTGTCACAGTGCACAAGATCACGCAATCATAAGTGACAACTCAGTGGCCAAACCCACAACCTCCTCACCACATACCTCTAGCCTGCTGTGAGCATCCAGGAAAGACCCCTCCTTAAATAAACTCGAGGGCGCCAAATTATTCCTGCAATGGAAAGAAGCGTGTTAGCAATTACAGATCTGAGGAGCGAGAAAAGAGTTCCTGGCTCGACAAAATGCAGAGCAGTTAAAGATAAAAGGAAGCGCCTCGCTGCTGAAGGAGCGGAGCTACACGGAAGGCAATTAGGGAGGGCGGGTTCAAGGGGGCGCCGCTCCGCCAGATATCAAAAGGGCGGGAAGAGCTTTGATTGGACGAGGTTGACCTGCTTTACGGCGCTGCCTCTGAAGGCCCTTTAATGCTGAGGTGCACGTGCTCGACGCGAGACGGGGTGCAAGCAGCGCACAAGTCCTAAAAAAAGAAGTGGGGGGACTAACCTAGTTAATCCGTATGCAGGTGGCATCTCAGCGCGTGACATCACGGCGCGTGGCATCACAGGAACTTGCATCACAAGAAGTGACATCAGATCTTACGCCCTCACATATATGTTTAGCAGGTCTATCATGGGTACATTTGAGCACATTTCAAGTATACAGGCAAACCCTCCTGATTTAGGCAGAAGATTCACACTTTTGTAAGCTTCACATAAACAATGTTACCTTTTGTCAGCGTAAAGCTTCCTCTAGCCATAGTGCTTTAAAAAAATATACATATAGAAAATAAGGGAACCCCTATAGTAAGACCTGGGGTAATAATGGACTTTTGTGTAGAACAAAGGTCTAACGGAGGCCAAAAATGTACTCTGGTAGCCAGGGCTACTAGTGATTTAGAGGCAGTGTTACTCTGAATCGGTAGTCCCAATAGGACTAGGTAGGTAAATGTTTACAGGACGCAGGGTTATGCGAGAAGACAACACATTTATTATCGGCATAAATGGGGTATCGAGTACTTTTGTAATAGTTGTAGTGCTCACATATGAAGTGATCGTGCGTGAAGTGAGGAAGTGCTGGTGACATTAAAAACTTTACATCTCATTGGAAGACAACAGAACCAATATCAAAACTCCTAAATAAATTAAATGAAGGAATGGAGTTTTGGTTGGAATGGTCGACACGTTTCGATCTCATGAGTGTGAGATCATCATCAGGACGGGAGATTGTAACCAATAGAATTGTGAAGGCTGTAGCGTCCCAAGGGTTGGGGCTGGCAACGGTCAATGGGAGGGCACGGGTGTAGCGCAGGAATAGCTTGCTGATTGATTGCAGGAGACGCTGGGACTCAGGTAGGATAGGTAGTATCCAAAGAAGTCAGAACGAGGCGTCTGGGGGGATCAAGTTCTAAGTGAAGTGGCGGCAAGTTAAAGACCGCAAGAGGTCATGCACGGGGTACAGTCAGTCTTGGGGAAGGAATCCACGATTCCTTCCCCGACTGCACCGTACTCCTATGGTGCATCACGCCGACTAATCCGGCGACACCACAAAAACTGAAATTCAAGCACGCCAGTCAAGAGCCTGCTTCCCGAGTGATTTACGTATCGTGAAAGCGCATAACTAAATTTGAATTTTAGTCAAAGATCTAAAAAGTTATACGCCAAAAGGTAAGTGTAATCTTGTGTTGATTATCATATTGGCCCGATAATATGTCTATCCATACAGGAGGATAAATAGCTGGTCACTGTGTAATATGGTCCTGTAAGGCCACTTATGGACCTTTGGTGACATGGTATAGACAAGAAAGACTGTGAATGGTTTGTAAATGTCCCCAGAACTCTGATAAGCTGTCTTTTCTGTATTTTTATATTCCATTTTTTATGAAGCAGTGAAATGTATGTTGAAAATGATTCTACATAACAGTGAATAGTACTAGTGCTGCATAATATAGTGTCCTCTGCTAATTTGTCGTTGTCTGTATTCTAGATATTCTCAGAATAATGCCTTTTCCACAAATTAACAAAAACAGCGCCATCCCTGGGACCTTAGGGTTTTGGAAACATTGTTAAAACGGCTTTATGAGCAGACAAACTGCACCTTGTGGTCCATCAGAGTGCATCTCTGTTGGGTTTAGGTTTTTTGTGGGATTTTTGTGGATAAAACAGGGATTGCAGGGGTGATCCAAAGGCTAGCTCATTAGGCGAGGAAAGCTAGATACTTTTAGTGTGCCGTGAGCACTGTAGACTCCTGTATGCGTAGAAGTCTTTTGGCTGTGACTTTAAGGGCCACATTTATGAAAAGTGATGCGTCACTTTCATTGCACCCTCCTTGCAACATGCTGGATGCGTCATATTTACAGTATGACGCATCATGTCACAACGAGTTACAGATACGTCAGTATTTCTGACGTATCTGTAGGCTCAAAAATGACACATTGCTGGAGCGTGTCACGAAAGTGATGCAACGTCAGCAATGGGTCATTTCACATGGGCAAGTCCCCTTTCAAATGTGCCTATGTCAGTCTTACGCCTGCTGTGAGGCAGGCGTAAGATATTGACACATTTGCATCCTAAAAGTGGCGAGGTGAAATCTTATAAATTCCACTGCGTCACTTCTACGAGACTTACTTGCGTCAGAATGCCCCCCCTGCATACATTATACCTGGCGCAGTTATAGTGTGGTGCATGGGTTTACAAAGTGGCGTATCTTGATAGATGCATCACTTTGTAAATATGGCGCAACAAGGCTCATTTTTACACCGCTGGTGCGTCACACTGGCAGTGCAAAAGTGACGCAAGGACTCATAAATAAGCCCCTAAAAGTTTGTTTTGTAGGATGCCATTTGAAGGAAGCTTCACATTGCTTTGACCAGCTACTGTTCAAAAAGATAGGTCAATTAACACATTCACAAATTCAGGGCTTCCAAAAACAGCAGCACAACTCATTGGTATTCGCAACGCTCAATGTATGAAACTTGATGACGGAACGCAGTAGAGAAAATAAGTGATGGGTCAGTTCTTCTCATCTTGTGCTTTTCGTGCCTGGAAGAGTACTTTTATGTTAGTGCAGTTTAGTCTCCCCTGCTGTACCACATGTCCTGGGCCAGTAAGGTGAGGCAGCAGCCGGTGCCAAGGAGAGCCACAGCTGATGATATTTTGGGGCACATTTACGAGCCCTGTACGCCACATTTGCGCCGCCGTTGCGTCATTTTTGTGATGCAGTGGCAGCGCAAAACTAGCGCCATGCGGCGGGGTATTTACAACGTGACCCATCTAGGGAGATGGGTCACGTTGTAAAGCCCGCACTGGGGGGGGCGTTCCGGCGCAGGAGTGCCTCGGAAAAGTGGTTGAGTGAAATATACAAGATTTCACTCAGTCACTTTTCCAACCCCGCTGCGTGAACACCTTATGCCTGCTTGAAGCAGGCGTAAGGAATGACGCAGCACAGCTAGTCTAGGGCCCCCCGCGCAGTGCTGGAGTACCATCGCGCTTGCGACACAGCTCCAGCACTGCATCACCTTTACGGCATCAGATGCGTCACGCCTCTGTCTATTCTTGCGCATGGTGCGCTGCATTGTAAATGCGGCGCATCCATGGTGGCGCAAGAGGTTTCTGCTGTGACGCAAAATAACTGGCGCCTCCCTGCTGATAAGCAGGGATGCGCCAGTTATAGTAAATCTGCCCCTTTGTGTCTTCCAAGCTGTCCACGGGCTGCTTGTGGACCTCTTGTGGTGCAATGTTATGGAAGCAGCCATTCCCTTCCCGGGTAGAAACTCAATCCTGCCCTGTACGTTTTTTGTGTCTTGTCTTTTTTCCTCCATGAACGTCACAGTGTGCTTCCAGTAGTAAAGGTGCCTCCCCCTCTTCGCTCTGTGCTTCGCTCGACTGACACGAGTCACTCAAAATTAATCTCAAACCAAACCCAAGGGTGATTACTGCCCCCTCATCGCAGGCTACGAAGTGACTGGCGTTGATGGCAGAGTGATTATAATTAGGGCTCCCGGTTTTATGGTATTTATATTTTTTTTACTTTTCCGTCTGTTTTTAACCATATTTATTTTGGGATTGTGGAAGCTGAAATTAGTATATTTCCGCACTTACTTAACCGGTAAATATGCACTCATGCCTGAATGCCTCATGCTTGAATGCCTGCCAGGTTTCAATGCTGTAAACATCCGCAGAAAATAAATCAATGCACTTATAAGAAAATATGCAAATATCAGTATCAACCTTGTGCATATCTACTGCTGTTAAAGCCTCGTTACTAAAATTCCTTTCTTTTTTTAGCCCCCTTACCTATCCCTTACCCATCAGTCCACACAGCTATTGCCATGGCAGTCCTGGCAGACAGTATTTGGAATTACTCAAAAAGCAACACAATTTCCGTTTTTATCCACATTTAAAAATAAAAACAGACAAGACAATAAATGTCTTCTGTCTGTATTTATCTGTAAAAACCAGAAATACAGGGAGCCTTAATTATATTCCAGAAATCAAGGCGCTTTACCTAAAATCTATTGTTGAGGTTACCTTCTGGCTCTCCCTCTATGGTCCATCCGCTCTCCCCTCAGTCGGGTCTGTTACCGATACTCAAGTGTCTAGTGTAATGTCTGGATAGTCTTTGATATGAGTGTTTTACTGTAACTGTTGGGGTGCTGATGTCCATGTGGACACCTGGGTCATGGGTAAACAAGCTGAAGGTCTCTCTGCAGACTTCCTTTGTCCAGGTTGGACGGGACAACCATGCATGTCCCTGGGTCCTACCTGTTGAGGCTTGCACCCCCCTTCCTTTGGTCAGTGTAGGTTTCCCTTGCTAGAGTGAAACCCGCCCCGCGGCTGCCACATCACAGCCGTGGCCTGCTGGGACTCGGTTATATCTTGACCAGCTCAGACGGACCTGACGGTGAACTTCTTGCTCTGAAAGCGAGTGAAGACGAGACACAGAAAAAGGGGGTGCCTTTCTTCGTGATCGATCAATCATTTTCAATTTGATAGCACGCAGATCTTTGAGATGGATCTTCTTTCCCTTCTGAGCATTAACCCCTTGCCTGTGCTGAACGCTAGTGCGGAACGTTCTATTGCGTGGGCGGGGTAGTGCACGCGACGTCCATTGGACGTCGGCAGCAGCGATGGGGTTAAAGGAGGTTCACACTGGCCTCTAGAGTCAGTAGCTGGTACTACAAGTGGTCTTCAAGATGAGCCTGTGCAGAAGTTTCTGTTGGATGCTCTACCTCAGGCCAACGCTGGGTTCCAGGAGACTATTGAACTGTACCTTTGAAGTTGGACTTGTGCTGCCCTGCGAGGATTGGAACTTCCGACTCCTGCAGAATCCACTCTGTGTCCAACTTCCTGAAGCACCTCAGTTGAGGACCCCTAAAGGTACAGAGACCTCAGAGGTGCCTTTAGATTCCTACAGCCCAACTGGGCAAGAAGCAACAGAAAGATCAACACACAGACCAGCATTGACCATCACTGGACCCTGGAGCCGTCGCGAATGTTTCCTGCACAATAACTGATGAGCTTGCGTTATCCCCACCCATGTAGCTTCGCTGTGCCGTTACCAGTGCTTCCTAGTCTCAGAGAGACGTGGAGGTTACCAACCTTCACATCCATGGGGAGGATATCTGGTCTTGTTGGCTGGAACGGTCAGTCCTGATTGTTAATTAGTCTTTTCATTTTCTAGACCATGCAATTCCAGGGATATTGTTGTTCAAAGTTGGTCCCTAAGCCATGAGGTACAGTGAGTACCCCAGTGAAAACTGTTGCAAAGATGGTAGTTTTGAGCTATGGTACCCTAATGTTTGGTGCCCATGTAGTATGTGATGGATGCTTATCCACTGCAGCATCTCACCACCAAAGGTTAAATCTGCTGGACATCTTAATGTTTTTGAACAGTGCTGTTTGAAACCGAGTACCAGTTAGGAGCTGTGATAATCACAAGACCTGTACACCAGGACTTTGTGCACCCTAATACATTTTTCATTGGAACATTTGCTACAATGTACTAGAAGGCCATGGACCTTGTGAAGGGTACGGTTACAGATACGATGAGCCCCAAAGTCCTCAGAGTGCCACCCCTTGGGATAATCTTGACACGTGGACCACTCTTACAGCAATTCTAAGCTCAAACACTATAAAACAGTTTGCAGTTTTCTCTAATCAATTTGTATTATTTTAGGTTCATATATTGATTATACCCAAGATTCCTCTTCTTTGTCGAAGATTTACCGGTGGTTGGACATTGAGTTTTACTTATTGTTTCATGCGATATGCGAGTCTGAGCTTCCAGCACCTCCTAAGCTAAGGCTGACTGCTCGAATTTGATACCCCTGGTGACTCAAGTGCCAAAAAGGAGTCACTTCGCTATCCATGTGATTGTATTAGTACTGGTGGCATTGGGACACCAGTTATGAATAACACTTCTCACACAAACTATTTCACACTGACCGGTCTTACCCTGTACCCCCGGAACAAGCCTTTGCATGCTTCCATATTGAACACTGATCTCCAGCATCTATGCTTTTAACGCAGGAGGGGTTTCTATAGAGCACAGGACAACCAGAAACTTTTTTTTTTTAAACTTCAAATTGTCCTCCTGAAAGTGATTGGATCAGATAAGAAGCCTCCTCCATATTTACTTCCTTTGCCTCTCTAGTCTAGTAACCTGAAACATTTCTGCTAGGTGACAAAGATGTTGTATACACACATCCGGGTTTTGAAGAGGAAGAGTCAGCATAAGTCGTGCTCACCATGAGACCGCAGCAGGCCTCGCTCAATCCCTCGGACCCGTTGAGGCATCAAATTGAACCGCGTAAGGTACTCACAAGACCTTAGTAAGATTAATATATCTTTTTCTTTCACGTTGCTCCTTGCAAGGAAAATCTCTTTCTAGGACTACACTTGCAGAGACACCCACGATCTCTGGTCACACTGTACACTGGTCCTGAAGAAAGCCCACCTGACACACATGTGCAAACAAGGGCTGAAACATGTCGACCTTTTTAAGTATACTAGCTCAAAACAGTGCGTAAGAGTCCTAAATACTCTTTAAAACACACGTCAAATATTTTTACTTCCATCTCGAATCCAGACCTATTAAAATCACATTCTGGCTGTACTAGATTTTTATAGATTTTGCTCCTATAACACATCACTGATCACTACTGTCTTAACCAGGGGTACTCCTCCGGGTGGAGGCTGCATAATCACTAACCCGATGATGATGCAGACACGTGTTCGATAGGCGGAGAACCAAGATATACCGCCCACACCATCCTCAAGACACATGTATGAGTTTTTTTTTAATTAGGACACGTCAAAAAATGCATACCCAGGTTATGCAGGACAAGTGATCCTTTGCCCGATTGATTTTTTGCAAAGATGTTGTATATTCATGGATCTACCTGGTCCTCATTTGAGCCCAATTGATTTCCATTCTAGACTCTTGTTTTGATCTTCTCTCTACTCTTGATCATTGTTTCTCACACAATGGTTGCACAGGTCTTATCTACTCAGCCTGATAGACCAAGTCACTAAGATCTAAACCTCACATCCACTTCCCCTCCCCAAAACCGGACTCTGTCGCATCGCCTCACCCAGATTATTTAAACCCTGTACTAATCTGTGTGTGTGTGTGTTGCAGTTACCTTTGTTACTGAAGGTGCAGATGCTCTAAAGGGATTTTCAAGCTTGCTTCAAAATTAGAGTGTCAGCCTCTCATCTCTAGAATTCTCAAAATAGATGGTTGCAACGAGTCTCCAATAGTACGTATTGAGCTGCTCCAGTCGCCCGTCAAGAGGTCCTTCTGGATCACCATAAATCCAGCTCTGGCCGATCACTTGGTTATCACCCTGTAGAAGATCTGAGGTTCCACTTTGGAATTGGCTCTGCGAGAATGTACCTGCAGTTTAATAGCAGCGGCCGAAGGTTTGTTTGCGGAAGACTTTGGATTGCTCTCTTGTCATGGTCTCCTTTTTAGGTGCCCGAGAAGAATTTGTTGTAAATCTCAAATCATTTAATGCAAAAAAAAAAAATATATATATAAAACTGGAATAACTAAGAAACTTGGCAAAACAATTCTGGTCCCACAGGTCTTCATTAAATGTATTGAAGACTTCTTGTCCCTGCAGAATGCCGGGAAGACTTCCCAGAGTCTCCTTGATATGTGCAGGGGTTCGGGGGCCTGACGTAGGCTGGTACCGCAGATGAGCAGACTGAAGCGGAAGGAATGAGTGCTCTAGGTTAACTGCAAAAGGAAGTTCAGACGGACAAGGTGGTTCTAGGAGGCAGGCAGAGGGAAAGAAAGCATGACTTGGCACAAGTGGAATACAAGCAGGCAGGATGGCAGAGAAGTAGGACATGGCTGGTGGATGGGAACACAACTCCAAAAAAAAAAACTACTAATGTGTCAAAATAGACAGACCAGGCAATGCCATTTTGATCATTCGTTCGGATGGAGCTTTTTGAGCTCAAGCTTTTCACATGCAGTCAGAGGACACTAATCTTTGAATAGTTTGAATTGGCTCTTCCCCACATAACCACCATACGCAAACAGATGGAAATATACAGTATCGCTCTCTGTATATAAGCATATAGTTGTACTATAGGTATGTAACTATATATGTGTAGTTCTTTGTATAAATGTGTAGAATGCTGATGTTTAAAAAAAACTGTTATATATATTCATTAGTTTTGCTTAACAAATGTACATATTACTGATAGTTACATTAGTCCATGTTTTCAACATGTATATAAGTGACCGCATAAATCTTTTAATCATAGCTGTTTATCTACAATTGCTTCAAAATTTATTTCAAAAATCACATATGTATATATTCACTAAAAAACATAGGTTTCAGGGATGTTATAGTTAGTTGAATTTTTCACTCATACAAACCATAGAAATTCTGCCGTTATAGTTAGTTGAGCTAACTATATCTCGCGCCCCTGCAATGAACTGCTGATGACATCACATATTACATCATTCATGTAGGATTTCGTTCTGATAGCATTTCTTATCTGTGACAGGCCTGTGAAAGGCTCCAATTCACAGTGCACTGCTGATGCACTTAGAGTGTGTGTTCAGTAGTGTGTGAACTCGAGTTTCCCTACTTTATTTTTCCTTGCAATATTATATAGCGCGACTCGACAACATGGCATGAGCACAATTTACATTACAGAAGAACACATTCATTTGTGGTAGGCACGGGGAGACAAAGCGATTTGCCTGGAATCACAGGATGTTGAACTGATGCCGAGATTCGAACGTAGCTCCCCAGCTCTAAAGTTCGCAATTCTAGAACTTGTGGCGGGAGGTGTGTCTAAAAGTGTATGTCGGTGTTGGCCATCAATTAGAGAGACCTGTGCATTTTTCAAATCGGTGGTAAAAAAAATGAGTATGTTGCTGGAGATGTGGGCCGCCGTGCCACCAATGTACTTACCGGGGGAGGGTAAACACCCATTATTCCGCAACTTTCTTTCCGCATACCATCACTCCGCATACTTTCATTACGAAAGTACCATGACTCCGCAATGCCATTATAACGCATGGCATTACATTTTCTATGCTTTTACCACGCATTCATTTACAACGAAATTCGTTGTAAATGCATGAATGGTAAAAGCATGTTTTTTTTTTAATGTTTGGATAAGGTAAGTATGGGTATAGGGGTATATGTTTTGGGGTACTGAGGTATATGTTTTGGGGTGTTTGGGTATTTTAAGGGTTCAGATATAGTTATGGGGTACAGGGGTAGTTTTAGGGTTTAGGGATAGGTATGGGTTTTGGGGTACAGCGGTATTTTTAGGGTTCAGGGCTAGGTTTGGGTTTTGGGGTATAGGGGTATTTTTAGGGTTTAGGGTAGGTTTTGGTTTTGGGGTACAGGGGTATTTTTAGGGTTCAGGGCTAGGCTTGGGGGTACAGGGGTATTTTAGGGTTCAGGGGTAGGTTTGGGTTTTGGGGTACAGGGTTATTTTTATGGTTCAGGGCTAGGTTTGGGTTTTGGGGTACAGGGGTATTTTTAGGGTTCAGGGCTAGGTTTGTGTTTTGGGGTACAGGGGTATTTTAGGGTTCAGGGGTAGGTTTGTGTTTTGGGGTACAGGGGTATTTTTAGGGTTCAGGGGTAGGTTTGGGTTTTGGAGTACAGGGGTATTTTTAGGGTTCAGGGCTAGGTTTGGGTTTTGGGGTACAGGGGTATTTTTAGGGTTCAGGGCTAGGTTTGGGGTACAGGGGTATTTATAGGGTTCAGGGCTAGGTTTGGGTTTTGGAGTACATTGGTATTTTTAGGATTTAGGGATAGGTTTGAATTTTGGGGTACAGGGTATATTTATAGGGTTAAGATGGGTTAGTGTTTAAGGGTGTTGAGGTATTTTAAGGAGTAAGGGTGGGTTATGATTATGGGGTGCAGGGGTAGCTAAAGTGAGCAGGGTGGACACCCGGAGCTGGAATGTACAGAACCTGGGAAGAAAAAACAATGAAATATTGGGCACAACGCTCGTTTTTTTTCTTCGTAATCCCGTGCCCTGTACACGCCAATGCCGCCAGCACACGCACACAGCACACGATATGAGACATGGCATGAAGGGCGGAACGTACCACACGCCCCCAGCACACACCCACAGCTCAACACAGACACGCCCACAAGGGACTACTTTGCTGGCACAGTTCTTTTACCGTTTAAATGTATATGGTGGGCGTCTGCATAGCCTATGTCCTACTGCTGCAACTGCCCTTTTCAACGCTGTATTGGGCGTTGTGATTGGTGCTGTGGTTCCTGAGATTACCCGCCTCAAAGGTTTGGGCTCTCTCTTTATTATATTAGTATAGATTGACCAAGTTGTATTGAAGAATGAGTGGGTGTATAAGTGTCTGGATGGAGGAGGATTTAGTAGGTGCATGACTGACTGTATAAGTGAGTGTTAAATGTGTATTACTGAATGCATGGGTTAGTGACTAAACTGTGTGAATGTCTTTATCAATCTGTCTATTGCTGTGTAAGCTGCTGCATTGGTTGGTGAGCAGCTACACCGAGTTCTAGCTAGCTCAAATAACTATAACGGCAGAATTTATGTGGTTTTGTATTAGTGAAACATCCAACCAACATAACATCCCTGAAATCTATGTTTTTTTTTTTGTGAATTTCAAAGGTTTTTTAAATGCTAATTTCTAACTATAACATCCCTGAAACCTATAGTTTTTTCAGTAAATTTCAATGGTTTTTCAAATACTATGCCTACAAAGGTAGGACATGTGAAGAAAGAGGAAGAAAAGTGCAGAAAGAAGCAAGACAAATGCTGAAAGAGTCAAGAGAAGTCTAGTAAGACTAACAAAACTGCAGGAAGAAGCAACAGAGGAGCAGAAAGTCCTCCTGTGCCCCCAACATTTTGCTGACGGGCACTGGTGGTAACTAACTCTGACTAACCAGGCCTAGAGCCAGTGCTATGCTAAAAGACACTTAGATTACAGTGAAAACACCTACTTACACTAGGGAACACTATGCGTTGGGGTACCCCTGTAGTTAGCATGACCTCCTCTGTATTTGCCATGAGTTAGTGCTTGGGTCATTGCATGTGTACATGGGTACTGAGTGGACGATTAGAGTACTGCAAGGAGAGTGCATGATGAATTTATAAGTGCTTGGGTTTTGGAGGAGTGATTGGATAAGTACATGATGCTGGATGGGTGATTTGAGGAGTGCATGGGTAGTGACAGCGGGATTTCTGGACTGCATGGGTACACCCAGGGTAATTGGAGGAGTGAATCAGTACTATGAAGGTGGTTAGAGGTCTGCATGGGTAGTGCACAGGAGATTGTAGCAGTGCATGCGTTAGTGCCTGGGTCACTCCATGAATACATGGGTACTGACTTGAAGATTAGAGTACTGCATGGAGAGTGCATGGTGAATTTAGAAGTGCTTGGGTTTTTGTGGAGTAATTGGTTAAGTACATGGTGCAGGCTGGGTGATTGAAAGAGTGCATGGGGACTGACAGAGCGATGGCTGGACTGCATGGGTAGTGCTCAGAGGATTGTAGAAGTTCATGGGTTAGTGCCTGGGTCATTGCATAAGTACATGGGTACTGGTTGGATGATTAGAGTACTGCAAGGAGAGCGCAAGGTGAATTTGTAAGTGCCTGGGTTTTGGCGGCGTGATTGGATAAGGACCTGATGCTCGCTGGGTGATTGGAGGAGTGCATGGCTTGGCTGCATGTGTACTGCTCAGGGTATTGTAGCAGTGCATGAGTTAGTGCATGGGTCATTGCATGAGTGATGACTGGAAAATTAGAGTGCTCCAAGGAGAGTGCATGGTGAACTTATAAGTGCTTGGGTTTTGGTTGAGTGATTGGATAAGTACATGGTGCTCGCTGGGTGATTGGAGGAGTGCATGGGTAGTGACAGGGCGATGGCTGGACTGCATGTGTACTGCTCAGAGTATTGTAGCAGTGTATGAGTTAGTGCATGGGTCATTGCATGAGTGGTGACGATGATTAGAGTGCTGCAAGGAGAGTGCATGGTGAACTTATAAGTGCTTGGGTTTTGGTGGACTGATTGCATAAGTACACACATGTCACATCAGGCTCCGCCCCCTCCCTTCACCACTGTGCAAACACTCCCCCTGGCGGGTTCTAAGTTGGGGATTAATTCCCCTTGAATCCTGAGGGTCTCTGGGGCCAACTAGCCCACCAGGTACCTCCAGTAAGCACCACAGAGCTGCGTTGCAGAGAGGTGGTCTGGCTCCCCACCGCGTGGTGAGTCCCTCGGCACCTTGCTGGTCCGCACCAAAGCATTTCTGAGGAGTTGGGCTAACGGCTAAGGCGCTCGACCTCGGACCTGGGTTTGAGTCTCGGTAACGACGCCAAAACCTCCTGTGATTCTGAGCAAATCACTTAATCTCTCCGTGCCTAAAAATTAAAGTGTGTCCTCATGTATAAAAAAACAAACCAAACACGTAACTTGTGCTATGTAAAGCGCTCTGATACCTGAATCGGTTTGGGTCTAGTTCGCGCTATATAAAACTCTACAAAAAAAAATAAAAAATTCTTCACTTTCTGCGTGGGTTAATGTTGCCAAGGCTTGTTGGCTCCAATCCAGTCACCTACGCCACAGCACTCAACATCCTTCGTGGGACAGCTCGAATCCAGCTCCTGGTCTTTGTCGACACCTCCTGGTCCTCGTGCTGCAGAGTCAAGCTTCACCTCTTCAACCTGAAATCACCCGACATCGGTGGGCATTCGACTATCGTGCCCCTGGTCACTGGCAAGTGACCCAGACTCTGTCCCCTCTGCTTTCAGGTTCTTCTCATCTTTGATCCAGGCTTGGATCACACCGAACACTTTCCACTTGGACGACAGCAGCACTTTGCAACAAATCACCATTGAAAACGTCAACGAAACACAACACCTATGCACCCGGCTTCCCTGGGTTAGGTAACTCGAGTACTCCGGTGCTCCCGTGGGTGTTGGCTCTAGAACCCCTTAAGTCTAAAGGGGTTTGCTCCAAGTCCTCCGGACACTTTACTCTTCGACAGCAGCAGCACTTTGCAGCAGATAGCCATTGAAATCCACAACGATTCTAGACACCAAAAAACACCTATGCACCCGGCTTCCCTGGGTGACGTAACGCGAGTACTCCGATGCTCCCGTGGGTGTTGGCCCTAGAGCCCCTTAAGTCTAAAGGGGCTTGCTCAAAGTACTATCCTAAATGTCCTTAATCTTTAAACTTCCAACCACGACTTTTCCCATAGAAGCTAACAGCATCTCACGGCTGTGTTCTCACACTGCACGCGTCCCCATGGGTCTCCTGTGTCACTACCTTGGGTAGTTCCTTGAGGGCCCAGCAATTCTACAGGCTCTAGGCCTCGAGTCACATCAGCGATCTTGCGTGTGTTTCGGCGGGACGTAGGATTTGTGGATGGGCGCCGGCTGTTTTGAATAGAAACGGCCTACTGGAATACAGTGCCCACATCCTCCTCCCGGGGACCTATAGGACCTCTTTTGTCCCCTGTTATTCTGTCAATACTACAGAACATGTAAAAGAACTACAAACAAATTAAGTTTTGAGAGCGATCTTCACCCACACTTAGGAATTCTACTTATCCTATTCCTGAAACAAGTATATGAGTTCATAGTACAACCCTGTCTGTTCCATACTGAAGGAAAAGAAGAAATATACAACAAGAATTATACACTTCAAAGTGCACAATGGAAAATTGAATCTGGGAAGACGGTGTCCAGACTCTCTGTTGTCGGCATATTTCCACTCTAAAGGGGACAGACCATATTTACTAAAGCCCTGAAGAAGTCCCAGTTTGGGACGAAACGCGTCGGCTGTACATTGTTTCGAATAATTGAAAATAAAGACTACTTGAAGAATTACAACATCTTGCTAATGAAAAATATTCCTTTTTTGCTCATTAATAACATTTGAATCTGTTTATTGCTGTCTGTGGTGCACCTTTGCGTTTGTTTGACTTGTATTTGATTCCGTCAGGAATAGGCACAGTTACGATGGGTGCCAGTCAGTGTGCACACAATTCCCTTTAGTTTCTTTAGGGTTATTTATTACTTGGGGTGAAAGGTAGTCAGGTGCTGGAACCAAGAAGGGTCCATCGTTATACCTCTGGTGTATACTCGAGTCTCGTCAAGTCGTGGTTCTTATATCACTTTCTTAATATATGGTTTGGTATGTCCCTAGGGCTCGACTTATATTGTGCGAATTTACTGTCTGATATTAACCACTTGGATGCTAAGGCTATTTCAGATCTTCCATGTAATTTCCATTGAAATCAATGGAAACTCCATGACGAGTTACCCTTGTCATTAGCATTCAAGTGGTTAAGTGTCACATATGTGCTTTTACCTCTAGCCTCATAAAGAGACTAGTAGGGTGTGTTTAGAATAAATACAAATATATATATATATATATATATATATATATAAAAGATATGCCTGTTTCACCAGTCCGAGGTGAAAGAACATCAGGTAAGGACCTCTTGTTGTGACTTATTGTTCGAAATCAAAACAGATCAAAGAAGGCAGCAAACCAGTAATCCAGTGAGATGAATTTATTTCACAAAGATGAAATAAAAGGACATGGTGTCGTCCATGACGCGTTTCACTCCTAAAAGGAGCTTGTTCACATGATATATATTACCTACTGGCGGTCGCCAGTAGGTATATATAGTTAGGATCGATTTCCATAGGGAAATCGCAACATTCTATTTGGAATACCTTTGGCGCCGGTTGAGCAATCAGGCTGAATTTTTCAGCAACTTTGCCTCGCGGCTCTCCGCTCCTTCCCTGAAAGTTTGGGGGGGATTCGTCAAGCGGGGGCTGAGATAAAAGGGGGGTCCCAAAACATGTTTTCCCATGATAATTTCCATAGGGCGGTCTGTCGCAGTTTTAGCTCGAACGGCTGAATGGATTTTCACCAAACTTGGCAAAATTGTAAGGACTGGTAGCCCGATGTGCCTTTGCTATGTCTCAAGATTTGTGCTCCAGTGGATTTTGAGTAATTTAGGTTTTAAAAAATGTATATATCTGTAAGCGCGCCCCGGTACGCGTACCGGGGAGCGCTCCGGGCGCACCACGCGACTTGCGCACGGCAAGCTGATTGGTTCTCGGGTGTCTGTAAACATTCGAAACAGTCAGCAGCGGCCGCCATCTTGTGTCTCGGTAGGATTGAGATACAAAAGGTGGCAAAAATCAAAGGGGGACATGAGCAAAAGGGGGCAGGGTACCCTAGGTTTGATGTGGGGGCCATAAAAGGGTCCCGTGGGACAAAAAAAAAAATCGATTTTCGCGGGGGGAGCGCCCGGTACGCGCACCGGGGAGCGTACGAGGGAGCGTACTTAGGTGAAAAATAGTGAAAATAGTAGTGTAAAATAATCATTTTGAGTGATTACATGTAGGGTAGCTCTGAAAAGAGCTTTTGGGTTCTGTGGCTGTTTTAGGTACCTACAAGTGTGTCCCACACACACCCACATTCACACAACCCCACACTCACAAACCCACACACTCCCCACACACACTTCACACATGCACACTTCCACCCACAGTCAAACACCCCACACCCCCACATCGACACCTTACACATCCACAGCTACACCCACATCGCACACACCCACACTCAAACACACACCTCACCCCCCTTCCACCACACACACACACAACATGCACATACACACAAATATCTCACAGACACACCACACACATCCCACACACACATCTCCCCCCCAACACACACAGAGACAACTCACAGACACATCCACACATCTCATACATACATACACATCCTAAACACATACCTCCCACACCCACACACACCCCACACACACCTCATGCACACACACTCCCACCTACACTCAAACACCCCACACACCCACACCTTACATACCAATATCCCCACCCACATCCATATACCCCATACACCTATACACCTCATCCCCCCTAGACACACAGACACACACATACACACCTCACAGACACCCCCCGCACATCCCCCACACACACCTCCCCCACCCCCACACATGGGGAAAACTCAGTGAAACACTAAAATAATAATTTAAAGTGCTTAGGGGTAGGGTCTCTGAATAAAGTTGTTGTGTTATGTGGGTGATTTAAGTACCAACATGTAGGTACCAATGCAGAGTCTTAAATTCAATGTACACCGTTTCCTCTGTAGATAATTTGCATGTTGTTATAGAAGTTATTGTGGTATGTATATGGAATCTATACCATAGTCTGTCAGGGAAGCAGAAACAACATGGAGGCAGGAGATGAAAAAGAGATGTCAAAATACACATTGGAGATAATATAGTGGGAGAAAGGAAGTAACTATGAGCAAAATTACTATGTAACACAAATATGTTGCACAGTATACTATAAGTCTGACTTTATATTATAACGAATTGGTACTAGTTTATGAATTACATATAATAATGAATAATGTCTCGAACAATTTTTGATTATTAAATATAAATTTATTTTTCTGATTCTTTTTCAAAATTTAATAGAACGTCTAACATTTGACTGTCCGAAATGTTCTCTTGTTGAGTGAACATAACTTCCAACATTTGACTGTCAGAAACGTCCTCATATTGAATTAACAAATCCACAGATTCTACACATTGTAGAAGTTCATGGTCCCGTGATTCATCCATGAATTCCAAGTCAATGGGTTCAATGATTTCCTCATTGTTCATCTCTAGGACAATTTCAAAGGAAATGTTCTGTTCTCCTTCCATTTTTGTGCTGAAATTTACATTAAAAAAAAATCAGTAGAAATATGGCACTGTTGGGTTTAAGTTCAGACAGGTAGTTTTGATTTTTTAATAGTGAAGTTAACTTTGGGCAATCTATGGTAACAGGCAGGAAGTAGAAATATTAAAAAGTGCCTGTGAAGAAGCGTAAGTAAATTCATAATTATAGCAGAGAAGCCTAAGTCAATTTATAAATATAACAGAGGAGCCTATCTCTATCTATAACTATAGCAGAGGGACAGTAAATAATTATCAGAAAAAGTTTTTACAAATTAACTTAAAGTGCCCCTTACAAATTATCAACTTACTTTAGAGAGATGTGGAGAAGAAAAAATGCGAAAATCCTTTCAAGATGTACCTCAGGTAGTTGTAGTCAAAATGGCCGTGTTTCCCTCTCATTTTTCATTTATATTCATGTACATAACCAATCAAATGTCAGGAAAAAAAATAGAAAATGAAAGTAACATTTTAATTGGTTGTCAATTCTAACACTTCAGATGTGTTTTTGTTATGTAATTTACCTCAGGATATTTAGACAGGGCTACAGGCCAAATGGCTGAATGGAATTCCACCAAATTTGGGAAAATGGTAGGGACTGGTATGTAGTATTGCCTATTCTATATTTGGTGAAAGTGTCTCCAGTGGTTTTTATGTAAATTATCTTTTATTATTTTTTTTGGAGCGCTTCCCGGTGCGCGCCCCGGTACGCGTACCGGTAGCGCTACGGGAGTCCTCCATTTTGTGTTTCGGTAGATTTGAGTCAGAAAATGGCGGACAAACAACGTTGGGAATGGGTATAAGGGGGCACGGTTGGCACTCCCTGACCCTCTAGGTTTTCTGAGGGGGTCTTAGGAGGCCCATATAGGACAAAAAAATATATTTTTTTTTTAAATTTTCGCGGGGGGAGCGCCCGATACGCGCACCTGGAAGCGTACCGGGGAGCGTACTTTGGTGAAAAATAGTGAAAAAAGTTAGAAAAAGATAATCATTTGGAGTGATCAGAGATAGGGTAGCCCTGAAAAGGGCTTTTGGGTTCTGTGGCTGATTTAGGTACCTACAAGTAGGTACCAATGCACAGTCGTAAATTCAGGAGGAATATTTTATTCCCTTCATCTGAGAAGTGCACACCATCTTCTCTGTAAATATCTTGCATGTTGTAACACAAGTTGTTGTTGTATATTGAACCCATTCCATAGTCTCTCATGTAAGCAGAAACAGATTTATTCACATGTTTCCGTGCTTTTTCAAATTGTGGACAAAATTGGTTGGACCACTTCCATTTCTGCCTTTGGCATATATTGGAATATACCAAGGCAGTTTGTGGAAAAAGTGCCATCAATTGATCAAAGGGGTCCTTTAAAAGCATTTCCAGACCTACACCAGTCAATGTGCCCAAGTCATTTCCTCCACAGTGCAGAATTAACAGGTCAGGGTGTGGCAAATGCAAAAAGGTTTTCACCAATGGAATCAATTGGTGACATTTTAATCCTCTGTGGCCAATCAGTTTTATGTTCACGTTTGATAAATCAAGGTTGTGTACATTTCTGGTACTAGCATACCTTTGAGCCCAGTGGATATAACTATGTCCAATAATCCAGACAGAATACATGGTGCAGTTAGATGAAGTGTGGAAAAGAAATGGCAGTTGGAATAATAGGAGTTTGCAAAAAAAAAACTGTGGAGTTTCAGTGCTCTTGAATCACAAGCAATGATTGGTAGAATGAGATAGGTGAAAACTGAAAGTTAGAGTGCATGGTTGTGTTCTGTGTAAGAAGTCATTTGAATGGTTAAAAAAAAGTTATTTAAAGAAACCTTACACCAGATAAGCTGGTGTATTTGCAGGTCAAACATCCTTGCAGAGGTGATTTGCAACATTGTAGAATAAACTTTTAACCCTGGCAGCTCAGTGAGGAGGGAGTTGCTATGGTAACAGGTAGAAAGGGCTGATAAGGGGAAGGGTGTTGGTTTGAATATAGAGAGGGAAGAGTTTTAATTGGTTAACAAAAAGGGATATCTGTGTAGAATTAGAGGTTTTCTGTGCCTTTATGGTTTACAGTGGTTGGAGAACATACCTTTTGCTCTGCTAAAGAAATATTGGTGTGTGTATCTGACACTGTTGTGAATGTCCTAAAGCATTTGTAAAGGTGAGTTATGATTCATTTAATATACATAGAGACTTGTATACTCTATGGAGAAGATTTGGAAGACAATTGTGGTCTTTACATGTTGCTTTGTGTCATGCTTTTTGATAATGCTTGGTAAAAAGTTTTTACTGCATAGAGTAATTGTATTTAGTAAAATTGTGAATTTTTAGTCATGACATGGAATGCTTCTACGTAGGACTTGTGCTGCGTTTTGTAAATGTGATGTAAAAAACGATTTTGGGGGGAAAAATAGTTTTTACATTTTTTAAAAGGAATAAAAAATGTGTGCATGTTTAATAGAAATACATTTGACTCTTTACAATGATGTTACCTGTGTTAACTCAGTGTAGGAAGCATATTGAGTTTGTTTGCATAGAGGAATTGTAGTTTGTAAAATTGTGAAGCTTCATGTGAAAGCTTTTGCCTTAGTCTTATCCCTGCTGTGAGGCAGATGGTTGTACATAGGATCTGTGCTGTGTTTCCTAAATGTGATTTCAAAATCGATTTTGAGGAAATGAATGTTTTTGACATATTTCAGTATATTGTGACGCAGAGGTTTAAAACGTGACGCATCCAATTACATGTGTCTCTTTTTAAATATGGTGCAAAAAAGTACATGTTTGAGCTTTCCTGGGGAGCATAGGTGGTGAGGCTTGTGTCGAAGAGTACAGTGGACTAGACTTCATGAAGCCTATCCCTGACTGCACTGTTAGATACAGGTGTGAATGTGACTCTTTACAATGATGTGAACTGTGTTAACTCAGTGTAGGAAGCATATAGAGTTTGTTTGCATAGAGGAATTGTAATTTGTAAAATTGTGAAGCTTCATGTGAAAGCTTTTGCCTTAGTCTTATCCCTGCTGTGAGGCAGATGGTTGTACATAGGATCTGTGCTGTGTTTCCTAAATGTGATGTCAAAAACGATTTTGGGGAAATGATATTTTTTTACATATTTGAGTATATTGTGGCGCAGAGGTTTAAGACGTGACGCATCTAATTACATGTCTCACTTTTTAAATATGGTGCAAAAAGGTACATGTTTGGGCTTTCCTGGGGAGCGTAGGTAGTGAGGCTTGTGTCTAAAAATGCAGTGGACTAGGCTTCATGAAGCATAAAAATAGTTTTTACATTTTTTAAAAGGGATAAAGAATGTGTGCATGTTTAATAGAAATACATTTGACTCTTTAGAATGATGTTAGCTGTGTTAACTCAGTGTAGGAAGCATATTGAGTTTGTTTGCATAGAGGAATTGTATTTTGTAAAATTGTGAAGCTTCGTGTGCAAGATTTTGCCTCAGTCTTATCCCTGCTGTGAGGCAGATGGTTGTAAATATGATCTGTGCTGTGTTTCCTAAATGTGATGTCAAAAACGATTTTGGGGAAAATAAATGGATTTTACATTTTTGAATATAATGTGGCCCAAAGCTTTAAAAAATGACGCATACATGCGTCACTTTTTAAATATGGGGAAAAAAGGTACATGTTTGGGCTTTCCTGGGGAGCCTAGGTGGTGAGGATTGTATCTAAGTGTGCAGTGGACTAGGCTTCATGAAGCATATCCCTGTCTGCATTCTTAGACACAGGTGTCAATTTGACTCTTTACAATGATGTTAGCTGTGTTTTAAAACAGTGTAGGAAGCTTATTGAGTTTGTTTGCATAGAGGAATTGTATTTTGTAAAATTGTGAAGCTCCATGAGAAATTGTTTGCCTCACTCTTATTCCTGTTGTGAGGCAGGTGCAAGATTTTGCCTCAGTCTTATCCCTGCTGTGAGGCAGATGATTGTAAATAGGATCTGTGCTGTGTTTCCTAAATGTAATGTCAAAAACGATTTTGGGGAAAATAAATGGTTTTTACATTTTTGAATATAATGTGGCACAGAGGTTTAAAAAGTGACGCATCTACCTACATGTGTCATTTTTTAAATATGGGGCAAAAAAAGGTACTTGTTTGGGCTTTCCTGGGGAGCATAGGTGCTGAGGCTTGAGTCTAAGAGTGCAGTGGATTAGGCTTTATGAAGCCTATCTCTGCTGCATTCTTAGACACAGGTGTTTTGAGGCAAAATCTTGCACTTGTCTCACAACAGGCATAAGAGTGAGGCAAACGCTTTCTCATGGAGCTTCACAATTTTACAAAATACAATTCCTCTATGTAAACAAACTCAATATGCTTCCTACACTGTTTTAAAACACAGCTAACATCATTGTAAAAAATCAAATTGACACCTGTCTCTAAGAATGCAGACCGGGATATGCTTCATGAAGCCTAGTCCACTGCACACTTAGATACAATCCTCACCACCTAGGCTCACCAGGAAAACCCAATCATGTACCTTTTTCCCCCATATTTAAAAAGTGACGCATGTATGCACCATTTTTTAAACCTTTGTGCCACATTATACTCAAAAATGTAAAATACATTTATTTTCCCCAAAATCGTTTTTGATATCAAATTTAGGAAACACAGCACAGATCATATTTACAATCATCTGCCTCACAACAGGGATAAGACTGAGGCAAAATCTTGCACCTGCCTCACAACAGGAATAAGACTGAGGCAAACGCTTTCACATGGAGCTTCACAATTTTACAAAATACAATTCCTCTATGCAAACAAACTCAATATGATTCTTACACTGATTTAAAACACAGCTAACATCACTGTAAAGAGTCAAATTGACACCTGCGTCTAAGAATGCAGACAGGTATATGCTTCATGAAGCCTAGTCCACTGCACTCTTAGACACAAGCTTCACCAACTACGCTCCCCAGGAAAACACAAACAAGTACCTTTTTGCTGCATATTTAAAAATTGATGCATGTAGGTAGATGCGTCACTTTTTAAACCTCTGCGCCACATTATAATCAAAAATGTAAAAACCAATCATTTTCTCCAAAATCGTTTTTGACATCACATTTAGGAAACACAGCACAGATCCTATTTACAATCATCTGCCTCACAGCAGGGATAAGACCGAGGCAAAATCTTGCACCTGCCTCACAACAGGAATAAGACTGAGGCAAACGCTTTCTCATGGAGCTTCACAATTTTATAAAATACAATTTTATATAACTATATAACTCAATATTTTCTTGGGAAGCATAGGTGGTTAAGCCTGTGTATAAGAGTGCAGTGAAGTTAGACATAGGTCTGATCTTCTGTGTAGTTGTGGACAGAGCTGTCTTCCACTATACTTTTCAATACACTCCTCACCTTTTGTGCACCACTGGAGAATCCTCACCTGATCTGAAACCCTGTATTGATCGTTTGCTTTTTGTCATTGCTTTGTTGTTTGGTAATAGTGGTCTATAATGTGGTACTGTTTTTCTTTAACACAGATTGAAATCGTTATTTGAAGAAAAAGCAAAGATGCCCACAAAGGAAAGGACAAAGAAAGAACGCAACCGGGAAAAATCAAAAATAGCAACGGAATTACAGCATTCTTCCACAACAGATACTTCAAAAAATAGGAACAAAGCTCCTGGTAAGACAACTAAGTCTTTTTTACGCAACATATGTACATCCAGAAAAAATAATGGACACCATGTACAAAAAGAAAATGAGAGAGTAAAATTGAAAAGGAAGGAGAGAAATTCAAAGAATCCTAAAACTGGAGCAGGAGTGAATAATATGTATAGGAATAGAAGGCAAAATCAGTTTAGAGACATTCGTAGACTAATGTTTCGCAATAGGGAGGTTTTAAATTTGTTAAAAAACATTAGGAAAGGTAAACAGAGAGCTGCTTTTTATAAGAAAAAGAAAAGTGTAGAGAAGATTGTTGATCAGGCTTTTGAAGTTAAGAAAAAATTATTTATTTTAATAATCAATAGAATTAGGACACTTAACAAGACAATTGATGTTTTCAAATCAAACAGTAGATGGAAAAGAGTAATTAATCGGACTAATTTTTGTAAAGTTTTTTCTGGAGAATGGATGCACAGTTCAAGTTGTGAGCCATTTTTTAATGAGGAGAGTTACTTCCAGGAGAATGATTTAGTGCATGCAGTTGACACCAGTGGTCGAGCGTATGAAGTGAAAGACGGTTGTCCGATTGAAAAAGAGAAACTTGTGCCTAGAGAACCAGAAGAGGTGTTATCTGATGGAGTTTTAGGGAGACGTACTAAGGGTCCAGTGTACACTTGGAAGTGTAGTAGTATTTGTAGTGTGCGATAGGAATCAATTGATTTGTTTTGTAATTTCTTACGTACATATAGTAAGAAAAGTCTAAAGCAGAAAATGAAGTTGTTGCAAGACTTAGATCCTTGCAGAGTGAGAGGAATCACAGGTTTGCAAGGCCATTCACTGGCTTGTCTTTCTAGAAAAGTCTGTCAGAGTGTATTTCAACATTTTAGGATGTTAGCAGTGCATCATACCAAAATGAGGAAATTAGGGAGAATGTTGTATTATGCAAAAAGTCCAGCACTTAAGCTTAAACAATTAAACAGTGCTCTTTTGCATGGAACAGAATTAGATGTGAAGAAGATTTGTGAAGAAATTGAGATTTGTTATTTTCGTGAGCAAGAGGACAGTGTAGAAATTGAGACAGCAATTCAAGGTAATGTGGAAGACAATGTACAGATTTTAAATACAGAAAAGTTTGAGAAGGAAATTACCAGGTTTAAGGTGAAATCAAGTGAAAGGCCGAATTTTACTTGTGTGAGTTGTCGACGGACTCATTATAAGATTCAGACTAGGTTAGTTGATTTATATGCAAAAAGTGAAAAGATGGATAATTATGAGTGGAAAGATTTAGCAACTTATTTGTGGGTGGAGAATTCTTTTGATTTGAGTTCTGATCAGCGTATTTGTAAATATTGTTATGACAAATTAAATCAAAACAGAATGCCTGCTAGAGCTGTTCATAATAATCTGGAGTTGATAGACATTCCCCGTGAATTGATAGATTTAAATAGATATGAGTCTATTTTGATTCAATGTGTCCATCCTTTTCAGGCAATTGTTCGCATGGAGCCTAAGATAGGGAAATTGCCTCCTACAGATTTGCAGAGAGGATTAAAGGGAAGAGTTGTTTATTTGCCCCTAGATTTGAAAAAAAATATTGATACAATTGGTATGGAAAAAGTAGAAGAGGAACCTTTAGTTATTCTAGTTAATGGGGTTCCAACAAAGAGTAAAAAAATCTGGCAAGATTTAGTGGATGTTAGGAAAGTCAAAAAGGCAACGTTGTATTTAGTCAAAAACAATGAGTACTACAAAGATGTATGTGTTGCAGCAGAGGAAACAGCTACAGATGAAGACAGTGATTGTTCAGGCGGCCAAATTGAAAAAGTTGATGTGTCTAGAAGTGAAGAAATATATGAACATTATACTGTTCATCCTTTACATTCCAAAGAAGTAATGGGGAATGCAATTGACTTGTTTCAAATGAAAACAGCAAAAGGAAGTCCCATTAGTGTATGGGAAGAAAGTTTGGAAGCTCGTTGTTTTCCACAGCTATTTCCAACAGGTCGAGGTGGACGATATGACGATCGACCACTTCAAATTCCTGCATCTGAATATCGAACTGTAAGATTATATGCTGAAGATGCAAGGTTTCGTCAATGCATTCCCTATTTGTTTCATCTACTGTATGAAAGTGACTTGTCTGGGCTTTCTTATGCAGTAAACCATATTCTGAAAAGTGGAGCACATCTACAAAATGTTTCGGCGAGGGACTTTATGGAGAAAGTGAATCTTCAAGATAATATTTTAGAATCTTATCTAATCAATCTCATGGCATGTCAGCGTGGTACAAATGAGTATTGGTACCGTCGCCATGGGGAATTGAAATGTATGCTAAGAAACTTAAGAACTCCTACATGGTTCCTCACTCTTAGCTGTGCCGAGTATGCATGGGAGGACTTACTTCAATTTCTACGAGAGGCCAATGCTAATATACAAAATATAGAATTCAAAACACCTGGAGAACTGTGCTCTTTGGATCCAGTGAATGTATGCAGATCTTTTATTCATAGATTTGAAGCTATGATGTCTTATTACCAACAAAAAAAATCCTCCCTGTTGTGAAGTAGATTCGCCGTAGAATGAATATATTATTTAAATAAAGGATGTCCACAAGAATATAATTATTTGTAAGTTTATTTATAAAGAAAGGAGCTTGTGCGGCAGTGGCTACGCAGAGTCACGGAAAGCTCATGGCACCGGGTGACGTCAGCTTTATACATACTCTGCATACCTATTAGCGCGTGCCTAACAACCAATGGGAGGGAATTCCTGATCACAACAACTAGACCATAACATCTCCTTTTCTTAAAGGAAAAACAAAGGTTGAGCATCAGAAAACTGTAGGTGGAGGACTAACTAGTACAGGGGGAGTTACCCAGAAATAAGAGGGGGAATGATTGATGTGATGATCACATACTAAATACAATGATCTTACTAGTACGGTATATAAGTGTAATGCAGAGGCTACCTGGAGAAGGAAAACATGGGTTGTAAACAATACTAATGAAATGTGTAACCTAAATAAAAAGTAGGTTTACTGTACGAAATGAATTATGCACAACATATGGCAAATACTATATATGTGTAATCAACAGAAAATAAGAACTGACACTTCCTATTTGACAAAAAAAATATAGGGTGCATTAAATAAGTGCATTATCAGAAAGCTACATGTTTTATATCAATAATCACATACAATGACAGTATGAATGAATAGGTAATATAACGTCGAAAAGTTCCACGACTGTAAATAGTCCGTAAACATTTGAGTGGCAGATAGATGGTTCTTCTGGGACAACCAACTGGAAAGGAGCTCCACATTTTGGGATGGTAATAATGTCCTTGCAAAAAAAAACATAAGAAGATACTGCGGAGGAGAAAACTGAAGACTGGTGCCACATGCTAGTGTATATTATTACTGGTAGCTTGAATACTGATATATGAGTAAAATATAACAAAAAGGGTGATGTATAATATTTACATGCCCGATATACACACTTCAATAGCTGCAATAAAAATATATGTAAGAAAACTTAACCTATTTTGCATAAATCTACTGTATGTGAGTAGGAACGATAATTGACACTTTATAGAATAACATTCTATATTATGTAGAGCCACTCCAGTATGCGAAATATGTAACGATAGATGGATCCCGCCCTTCTGTACTTAATTCCTTAGGTCGAACATTTGAACCGTGAACATACTTACTCAACAAAATGACTAATCCAGCTTCTAATAATAAAAAAAAAAATAAGAATATTGTCAGAAATATAAGAACTTCAGAATTTAGATTCCCTTCAATGTATTCTCGGATGAGCTGCAAGTAAAATATCAGGGTAAGATAAACCTAACTACCTATATAACAAAACAATATGTGTGAAAAGGAAGGAAAATATGAAATGACTTACTATTTATATATAGGAGAAAGAGTTTAGATCACATGACCTTCAATAACTCACATTGAATATATATAACATGTATGCAACATCTGAACTGTATACTTACTTACGTGATGGCTTCTAGTTGAACACCTATAGGAATGAGATAAAAGACAAAGGAAACATACCCTACTACCCAATAGTACTCTGTAAGTAACCTTTAAATCCCTTTAATGACAGATGAAAGGTGTGAACTATATTATATATATATATAAATTATATTAGATAACGATATTAAAGCACATATCCTCCTCTAACTCATCCACCATATTAATCCTTGCATCATCATTTCGCCACTGACAAAAATTTCCACAGACCTTAGGAAAATGCCCTATTTTTTGGCATTTGGTGCATCTTTTTCCTAGAGCTGGACAATATGTGGAATCAGCCTTATGGTTCAGGGAACCACACCTGAAGCATATTACAGGGGAAGGATTAGAAGCATAGTTAGGGTTGCCATTTTTTCTAATATTACTATCTATCCTTCTGTCCATTACCAACGCTATGTTTGAATTAACTGATTCATTTGCTTTTGCTAATTCCCTTCTACTTTCGAGTGAACGTTCGATACCCTTGGCGATATCGACAACCTCTGCCAATGTAGGTTTCTTGCAGGCCAATAAACGTTCCTGGATCTTGTGCTCAAAGCAATGGAACACAAATTGATCTCGGATGTAGATATCTGTCATGTTACCAAAATCGCATTTCATTGCTAACACCCTTAGATTTCCTATGTACTCTTCAACATTCTCGGACTTTAATTGTTTTCTTAAGGCAAAACGATGTCTGCCCACCATAATGTTTTCATCTTCATCAAATTGTCTCTCCAACCTCTTAACTGCCTCCTTGAATTCATCCAGCGGAATAAATTGACCGGGATCTGGTTCATATTCAGGAAGACTTACAAACATTTCTTGACCAGCCACCCCCAACAACCCAAACAGAATAGCTTTTTTTCTTTCTGCGTCAAATTTCTTGCCATTGATGGCCACTATATGTTATGTTATGCGTTTTTATTTGGCGCACAGATGCTCCAGCCAAGGAGCGTCCTGGCGCCCGACAAGGCAGCTGCACAACACAACTAAACAATAAACAAACAGTGTAGACAAACTAAGGGAATAAAAAGGTTTTCACCGCACGGCGAAAGGAAAGCAAATCCCTCATAGCGCGAATCGCCGGGGGCAGGGAGTTCCACAGGACCGCCGCACGCACTCGAAACGAGCGTCCTCCAGCTCGACTCCGCTTGAAGCGCGGCACGACAGCTAGTTCTAGGTCCGCAGATCTTAAGAGTCGGGCTGGGGTGTAATG
Source organism: Lissotriton helveticus (assembly GCF_964261635.1). NCBI lineage: Eukaryota > Metazoa > Chordata > Amphibia > Caudata > Salamandridae > Lissotriton > Lissotriton helveticus. The sequence continues at coordinate 1,277,360,480 of NC_136070.1, forward strand.
GGCGAGAAGGGCCATAAGGATCGTTGCTGGGGACCCCTTCAGAATTTTGTAGGCGACACAGAGGACCTTAAACTGGATCCGCTGGGCCACTGGCAGCCAATGCAATGACCGCAGGGTACTAGAGGTAGGACAGAATCTTGGGAGGCCTACCACCGCTCTTGCAGCGGCGTTCTGAATCCGTTGTAAGCGCCCAATCTCCGCCTGATTCAGACCAACCAGTAAGGAACTCGCATAATCCAGCCTCGAGATGACTGTGGCTTGGATCATGAGTTGCCTGGTAGGGGCATCGAAGAACTTAAGCACTGGACGGAGCCCGCGCAGGATGCCAAAGCAGCAGGCCGCCGTGCGTTTGGTATGACACACAAACGTAAGGGAAGGGTCCAGCCAGACCCCGAGGTTCTTAAGCTCGGCGACTGGGATGGGAACAGGACCCAAATCCCCCGGCCACCATCTCTCTCCCCAAAGATCCGGCTGTCTGCCAAAAACCATGACCTCGGTCTTACTAGCGTTCAGCTGGAGACAGTTGGACGTCATCCAGCTGGCGACCGCCCGCAGTCCTTGTTGAAACCTGGGGGCATCGACTTCGGCGTCCCCGCTGATCGTAACCGCTAGCTGGGTGTCATCGGCATATGACACCATCGTCATACCCCATTGCCTGACAACCTCAGCTAGCGGCCTTACGTACAGATTAAACAACGTAGGACTCAGCGAGGAGCCTTGGGGAACCCCCAGGTTCAACGGATGGAATTTGGACTGGTAAGGTGGGACGGTCACGCTAAAGGCCCGGTTGGCTAAAAACGACCGGAACCACTGGAGAGCGATACCGGTCACACCAGCCTCCTCTAGGCGCAGCAGAAGGATCGGGTGCGAGACGGTGTCAAAGGCAGCGCTCAGATCTAATAGCACAAGCGCTGCCGTTTGTCCCGCGTCAAGCACGGAGCGAAGGTGCTCCACCATATAAAGCAGAGCCGTCTCCGTGCTACGACCAGCCCTAAACCCATTCTGCGTTGCGTCGAGGATATCTGCACGGCGGAGATGTTCCGAGAGGACAGCGTTTACGTGTGCCTCCGTAACCTTAGCCGGCCACGGCAAGAGTGAAATCGGCCGATAGCTCTCCGGCTTGCTACCGTCCAGGCTGGGTTTCTTAAGGATAGGCCGAACCATGGCTCGCTTCCACTTCAGTGGAACCTCGCCAGATGTTAATGACGAATTGATCAGAGAGCATAGCGGCGAGATATCATGTACCGCTAGGTCTTTGAACACATCTGTGCAAAGTGGATCCTCTGGGGACCCAGACTTCACTTGACGGGCCAATGTGTCTAGGCTATCAGATGTTAAAACAGGAAAGGAGTGCAGTCCCTCAGATGGTAGAGGCTTAACAGATGGATTAGCCGAGGGAGTGGCCAAAGGAAAGGCCCGATAAATAGCATTCACCTTTTCCAGGAAGAACTCTGCCAATTTTTCACAGTGCTCGGCGGAGCTCTGGAACGTCGTTGTTACCTTTTTGGCAGTAAGGTCTTTTAATACCTTGAAAATAGCCTTAGACGGGTTCGAACTAGTCCTGAATTGTGCAGCATAAAATGCGGCACGAGTTCTACATACCGCCCGATGATACACTTTAACAGTAGACAGGTAGAGAACTTTCTTCGTGCTGTTGTAGGCTTTACGCCATGCCCGCTCTGCACGCCTACAGGAGACCTTCAAAGCACGCAGTGAGTCATCATACCAGGGGCTGGCTTTACCGGTCCCAGTTTTGCAGCCGACCAAGGGAATAAGAGTGTCCAAAGCCCTAGATACCCAATTACAAAACCTGTCATATACCTGATCAGGCGACCCCACGATGACAAATGGGTCAGCCGATAGGAGATGGAAAAACTCATCCAGCTTAAGTTTATTCCAGCGTCGTCTTGGAATCGAACACACCACTGGCTTGGGTTGAATAGCCGGAGAAGGGCACTGGATCTGTATCAAGTAATGATCAGTCCATGCTAGAGGTGTGTAGCTGGTTATGCAGGCTTCCGTAAGATTAGTAAAAAACGGATCAAGGGTATGACCCCCTGAGTGGGTGGGCTGTGCCACCAGCTGGATCAGCTGGAGCGCCTCAAGATCTGCCACAAAACTGGACACCGAGGGGCTGATTGCGTTGTCAAAGTGCAGATTTAAATCTCCAATGATGGAGAAATTGGAGCACCCCGTAGCCAGTTCACTAATGGCGTCAGGTAGCGCCGCTCTAAATGCCACTTCACTCCCCGGTGGCCGATAAATCAATAGCCCCGACAGGGTGAAGTTAGGTGTAATAGCTACCTTGAACATAGCACTTTCGCAGCCCGGAATTTTTTGACCCTGCCACATACAAGAATAGCAAGATTTGACAGCGAGAGCTATCCCTCCGCCTCTAGAAGCTCGGTTTAAAGTGAATACCGAGTATTCCGGCGGGAAGGCCAGATTAACAACGGCCGTATCGGCATCCTGCAGCCAGGTCTCCGTGACACAGAATAGGTCAGGCAACTCCTCATCTAGCAGATCGCGAATATCTAGATGGTGTCTAACGAGCGACCTGGCATTGAGATTCCATAGGCTGATATACGGTTGTAGGCTAGTGGCCGCACGGGTGGTCTCCCTGCAGTTCCTACTTAGGGGGGCAGACAGGATAAAACATCCGCAACCACACGAGAACGGACCGCATAGGGGGTCCACCCGAGGTGCAGTGCAGGTCGCCCAGGACCGGTTGATGGCAGCCAGACTGTCTCTGGTGAAGCACTGCATGATGGCCAGGAGTACGGCCAGGAGGAGGGTCAGAGTCCAGCCACGTCCAGCACTATATAATTCTCAAATGCCCTATACCAGCTCTTCCACTTCATAATTGGTTTACCAGGAATTTCCAGGAAGTGGGCAGGAGCATTGAATATATTTTCATTAGACATGACTTCAACTTTGACCTCCTCCTCTTTCTTAATAGATAAATTAATGGTGATGCAGACACAACTAACAAAACTGAAATGAACTGACAAATGCCAGGCTCAATAATGTAAGAGAATGTTGAAAATGCTAAATATCGGCACCTGAATCATAAAAATAAATATGACACTCTCTATAAAATACTTATAAAATCTTGTGATATGACAATTTAATTAAATAAATTCGATGTCGGAAAGTATTTCTACACGATTAGTTCATGTGAATTTTCTTAATGTTCCTGTGCACTGAACCGGCGCTAGTGAGCTCGGTGAATACACCACTATTCAGTACTTGAAAGAACCTCTGACGAGAATTGGAAAAAACGTGTTGCACAAAATGGCGGCACGTACTTACGTCAATGACGTATCGACGCGCTATGACCAGCTGCTCACACTGAAGCGATAACAATGCGGATGAGGTATGCGTCACCTCCAGCTGACAGTTGGAAGTAAACTGTCAATTACGCTTAACAAACGAATTCCCTCAAACGCCTCTCAACCTCTTCTTGATGTTCTGAAAAATACATCGGAATCTTTGTATTGCCGAAAATTTTAAGCACAAAAACTTCACGAACATCCGCACTTGCCTTTTAGTTATCTTTCAGACGCCGCCCCGACAATGAACTTCATGTCAATATCACAACACCGCTTTCCCTTCAGAAATCCTGTTATAACAACTCGAAATGTAGAAAGAAAGAATTACCGATCAGCCTTGAATTAGCTTAAGAAAGAAATGCCTTAACTTGCCTTGAAATGAAATGTAGAACTCCTGAAGAACTTCGAAACGAACTGTAGAAACTCTGAAGAAATTTCCACACAAGCTCCTAGTGAAATCGCATCCCGTACCTCGTCGCCATTGTTGTGAAGTAGATTCGCCATAGAATGAATATATTATTTAAATAAAGGATGTCCACAAGAATATAATTATTTGTAAGTTTATTTATAAAGAAAGGAGCTTGTGCGGCAGTGGCTACGCAGAGTCACGGAAAGCTCATGGCACCGGGTGACGTCAGCTTTATACATACTCTGCATACCTATTAGCGCGTGCCTAACAACCAATGGGAGGGAATTCCTGATCACAACAACTAGACCATAACACTCCCCTTGGAGAGGTTTTGGATTTCTTTTGGAGAAAGGAGTATCAAGCGAGAGGTGCTCCTCACACACATATGTGGTTGTGGATTAAAGATGCACCCAAATTTGGAACAGATTCGGATGACACAGTGATGAGTTTCATTGAAGAGTATTCAACATGTGCTGTTCCGAAAACTACAGAAGAAAACAGTTTAAGGCAACAAGTTTTACGCTTTCAATCCCATCGTTGTGGAACTGTCGTCGAAAATTCAGAAACAAGGACAAGTTCTACACAAAATGTCGTTTCAGCTTTCCACGACCAGTGATTTCTAAAGAAAGAGTAAATAATTTGATGTCTTCTCTGCGACATACTGTGACGAGGAAATCACCAAAAAATACATACAATTTAAGTACATAAACGACCACAACCCAGTGATTTTGTCCATGTGGAATGCTAACATGGATATTCAATTTGTTGCTGACAACTCTATTGCTGTGGCTCGATATGTGACGTCTTACATCACAAAAAAAGAAAAGACCGAACTAAAGGAAATGTGGGAGGACATTTCACATGAAAAGAGTCTAAGCAAGAAATGATACAGTTACAGTCTGAAGATGTTGTCGCATCGAGAAATTGGAGCGTATGAATGTTCTGATCGATTGTCGTCAGCAAGTCTCTATGCCAAATCTAGAACCATCATTTGGGTGAGTCTAGGTCTTGCTGCAACACGAAATCGAGTTTTGAAATCTGTACAAGAGATAGAGTATTTGGCGGAGAAAGAACCAGAAAGTACAGATATTTTGAAGACAAACATGTTGGATACATACTATCCAAATAGAAGTCATCACCTTGAGAACGCTTGTCTCTATGAAGTTCTGCAGAGATATATTTATAAGAGGAACATCAGAGAAGATATCAATAATGGAATATATGGAGTCATTGGATGTGAAGGATGTCTAGTGAAACAGAAAAATGTTCATTTGATTAATCATCGCAAATTGAGTTGTGATAATCCAGATAAAAGAGAATTTTATTATTTGGCTCTTTTGCAACTGTTTAAACCATGGCGTGAAGAAGAGGAACTTCTTGGAGATTTTCTCTGTTATGAAGACTCCTTTAATGCAACGAAGGATACCATAGAATGTCCTGTTTTTCCAAATTATCTGCAAATGTTGAATGAAGAAATAGAGCAAGAAGCCACAATTGCTGCAGAGATTGCGAGAGACAGTTCTCAATACAGTCAGAGTTCTGCTTCATTGAGTCAGGATCCACTAGGAGGACCAATTATACAAAATGAAGCTGCTACTGCTATGGATGAGGTGGAAAGAGCTATGGAACAAGGCCAAGATGATGAAGTTAACTTGATTTGGTGAAACAACTAAACCTTGAGCAGAAACAGATATATGACGAAGTCACAGAACAGATTGAAAATGTATTCAGTCATGAGAAAAAAGAGTGCTCATGTACATCATTTAAGCCTGTCCAACTGTACGTGAGTGGAGAAGCGGGAACTGGAAAAAGTTTTCTGATTAAAGCCATTGCAACTTATCTGCAGAAAAGGACTGAATCACCGCTGTCTTGTGTTGTTACTGCTCCAACTGGGCTGGCAGCACATAACATTAAAGGGATTACTTTACATGGTTTACTGATGCTGCCAGTGGAGCATGATAACAAATTGGAGTATCACAAGCTATCAGGAGATGCGTGTTCCGAAGTTTCGAGAGTCCGGAAGAACATGAAACTTCTTATCAATGATGAAGTAAGCATGGTGTCAAATATCATGCTTGCTTTTGTGCATTTGAGAATGCAAGAAATTCTTAGAACAGACTATGATGTCTTATTTGGTGGAAAACATATTTTGTTTTTGGAGATCTTCTGCAGTTGACTCCAGTGAAAGGACAACCTGTGTTCAAAATGCTCACACATGAAGATACCAGGAAGTGCTTAGGGAGCATCGGAAACGTTAATATATGGTTAAACTTTAAATATGCAGAACTGCTTCAAAATATGCGGCAGGCAAATGATGAAGATTATAAAAATATTCTACAGGATGTAAGGATCGGAAAAGTAAGTCAGCAAGGGAAAGAAGCTTTACATGCACGATTAATTTCAAATTTGTACCCAAATGAAAACATTCTTCCAGAAAACATATTTAAGAAAATTAATGAGAAGAAATCTGGCATATGTTTGTTGCCAACTCTGAAAGAATGTTCCATGTTCAACAACAAAATGTTACAGTTAGAAAATGAAGAGATAGTGAAACTGGAAGCTATTGATAAAATAGAGCATATGGGAGCAACAATTATTTTGTCTGAAAATTTGAAATCAAAATTGGATTCATTAGAGAAGACTATATCTAAAACTGCTGGTTTTGAAAAGACTCTGAATGTGTGTTTGAATTGTCGTGTCATTTTAAGAAGGAATTTAAATGTTGAAAGAGGTCTAGTAAATGGAGCAATGGGTTATGTAGTTGGTTTTCTGAATTACAAAAATAGAGATGGAATTGAAATTTTAAAAATTAAATTTGATGACATTGATGAAATAGAACAAATTTGTCGTTGTTCAGCTAGATTTTTGCTCGTGAAAGACTTATATGTTCGCCGAAAACAGTTTCCTATTTGTTTGGCATATGCGGTGACAATTCATAAGTCTCACGGTTTAAGTGTAGATAGCGCTTTGGTGAACATTGGAAGTTCTGTGTTTAAAGAGGGTATGGCATATGTGGCATTATCACGAGTCAGAACTTTAGCAGGATTGTACTTGATTGAGTGTGATGAAACAAAGATTTGTGCAGATTTAGATTGTGTAAAAGAATACAATAGGTTATGAAGAGAGTATGCTCCACATTTGCCTCAATATCCTCTGATTGAAAAACGTGTGGTAGGCCGAAAAAGAAGAAATGAGAGTAATTGCAGTGAGGTATTAGCAAAAGGCATAAAGTAGATAAAAGTGTAATTGTAAAGAGAAACAAAAAGGATTCTGTTGAAGATGTTGTTGGATTTCAGTTTGAAAACAGTTCTGGTGTCAACTGCTATGCTAATGTAGTAGTTAATGTTTTTTTTCTTCAAAATCTACAAAGACACATTGTTGAAAATCGGGAACAAACATTGTGCTCTTTATTGAATTCTGTGTTAGAGAAATGTAGTAGTGATAGAGCTAAAATAGAAAGTGTTTCAGAAATTAGAAATCTTCTAGATATATGTTCAGGTCAAAATCAATTTTCACAGAATATTCAGCAGGATTGTCAGGAATTTCTAATGTATATGTTTGATGTATTACAAGATGAAGGAGTAGATATAAAAAATCTATTTGGCCTTTCTTATCAATGGCAACATGACTGTGATAACTGTGCTTCATCAAGTACTACTAGAATAGACTCTGAAAGATTTATATATTTAACTTTACCAGACTGCAAATCAGTGTCTTTCAATAATCTAGTTAAAGCAGCGGATCACAATATGGTGTGTACCCAATGTAAGTCTGCAATGCTGTCCACATTATTTCTACAAAGTTACGGTCACTATGTTATTTTAATGTTCCAACTATGTAGACCTGATGGAACTAAATTGACAACTTCTATTAAAAAATTTCATGGCTTCTCAGTTATCGATATCAGGAAGAACCTTTGCAACTGTAGCTATTATTTTTCATGACGGTCCTTCTACAACATCAGGGCATTACACATGCTATTTAAAAACTTCTAAAGGTTGGACCCAATGTAACGACAATAATTTGACTTTCAAACAACGTTTGCCTTTTGGCTTTATAAATTCATACCTAGTGTTTTTACAGCCAAAATTTAGGTAAAGGTAATTGGCCTATGAAGACGGGAGGAGTACTCATATATACTCATACATCTGACACTATTTGGCCAAATGGAAAGGTGCAAGAATGAGTAAAGAGTCATGACTGAAAAAAAGGAGTATATTAAAATTTTGAAAATATTTCAGATGTTCTTGGAGCTTTTCTTGTAGAAAGTCGATGAAATGGATTTCTAAGTGAACAGCAAAATACTATGTAACGAGAAAAAGACCTCCATGATATACTATTTGGCCTCAAGGAAAAGTAAGTCAATCAAAGATTAGCGTACATTTGTCGTTTGTCAGTATGTAAGGGTTTTTTTAAAACACAATCTTTTAGATTGTGTTTTTTTTTTCCCGCTGTAATATGATGAGTAATTTGAACTCACTGCTTTAAGTGAAATTCAATATATTCTGTAAACAGCAAAAATAAACTATGTAACATGTTGTAGAAATTATTCTATAGTTTGGATTGTGTAAATTAAATTGCAACTGCACATTAGTGACTGATTACAAACGCGAAGCCACTACCTTACAACACAAACTCCAGGAGAGAGGATACCCTACCAGACTTTTGAAACAATCAGCCAAACGAGCACTCAACAACAACAGAGAAGCCCTGTTGGAGACACATTCTAAGCCAGTAGATGATGCCATCACATGTGTAACCACTTACACCAAGAATTCCACCTTCATTAAGAAGACAATCAATTCCCATTGGGGTACTCTGAACTCTGCTGGCTTGGACATCCCACGTCCACGCTTTGCCTTCAAAAGAACTGCCAACCTTAAGGATACCCTGACCCATACTCGACCTAAGAAGTCTAGTACTCACCACCAGAACACACTCTGGGATCTACCACCAGTGGTGGGCCATTTCAGATGTGGTAGCTGCACTGTCTGTCCACAGTCCATACAAAGCAAAGAGATGACTCTATCACCATCTTTCACGTGGCATATGAACAAACATACCAACTGCAACAGCAGTAGATGCATATACATGCTCACATGCCCTTGCGGCCTCAAATATATAGGCATGACTATGCGCACTGTGAAAACACGTATAATTGAACATAACAGTAACATTCGCTGCTCTAAGACCCACACAAGGCTTTATGAACACTGTAAAGAAGCCGGACACTCAGCAGATAACATGCAATGGGTGGTCTTAGAATGCCATCCATCCATCAGTCAACAATCACTACACAGACTGGAACAGAGGTGGGTGCATCGATTACAATTAGACACATGTGGATTGAATGACTCCGTCCCTTGGAATCAGCTAGCAAAATAACTTTCATGTCCCTTCTTCATTACTTTTATCTTGCTCAGCCAGGGATGATGTTGCTTTTGGACACCCAATGTAGACAGACTTAGCCATTCCCCACACACAGTATGGTGCCCTCACGCATCCCGGTTGGACTCGATCACCCTCGTCCCACATAACCCTCAATAGCACCGCCTACACGGGGGGTCCATGTCAACCACTGGCAGCTGCCCCGCGGACCGTTTTGCCTGGCTCCCCTTGCCGGCACCCCACCACCCAAACCCCCTTCCCTCCTCGAGGGCAAAGCTAGTTGTGGGGCATTCCACACCCTACGATTTGGATGGCCTTACCGGCGTTGGGGCGCTCACTGACGTCGCCTTCACCACCTTCGATTATCCCCTCCAGGGTGCACTGCAATTCCTTGCACCGGGCTGTCCTGCCGTGAGACCACGGTACACAGTCTAATGAGACATGAATGCTTTGGAAAACCATAACAACTTCACACACTATCCCTTACAGTCAGCCAACCTCTCTCTCTAACATGAGAGGCCCCTGATTGGCTGCCCTGGCACATATACGTCACGAGACACGCCCCCCCCTGACACTCGCAAGCCCGGCATTTAACTGGCGATTGGGTGAAAGTGCGCTACCGGCTGGTTCGCGTTTCACTACACGCCTGAGTGAGTGGGGGTAGGTTACGAATGGCGCAGACTCTCCGTCGCTAAGGTAAGCAATCAGGGCCCTCATCCCTGCTCCGCCGCTGCATCTGTGACGGCCCGGGCGCCCCCCCCAGGAGACCACGTGGGGCTGTTTGTTCCGCCGGGCTGCGGTCATTGGTGACTGCCCCAGTCAGGTCCTGCGGCTCTGCTTGTTCTGTCGGCCGGGGTCGCTACTTTTATTCCAGACCCACGGCCTTACCAGACCGCTGGTCGCACTCCCGACCACCGGCGTACTCGTTCGGCGCCGACGGGCAGAGTCGCGGACTGGGACTGGGATCCAGCCCTACCGAACGGCACAGCCTGACGTGACGGGACCCCATGTGACCTACTGGCGATCCCGTTTTTCTCATGGTCCCCCTGTCCATTAGCTGGGTATGACTGTCTGTCTTGCTTTCCCCTGCCGATTGTCTCCACAGGGTACTATCTCTAGCGCACGCCCCACCTGAAACAGCCGCGCAGATCGAGACAGGATTGGCAATGGTAAGCCCCGACTACTGGCAGTTACCCTTGCTGGTAGCCTTCCCTTCAAGCCCATGTCTTCCCCCACGGCGGCCACTGGCTGTTCAATGTTAGTTACCTATTTATTGACACGAGAGGCGCTATTACCAACAAGTAACATACCTCTTGCAAAGATTAAGACATTTTAGTTTTATTGTTATTTTCATTTCTTTCCTCACGTGTTCCAAAGATTACTTGGGACCGTATTGTAATGAGAGTCTCTCTCTCTCTCTCTCTCTCGCCCTGCACGAATTCACACTAATTTAATTTAGTGAATCACTGATGCCTGGGTGTTGCATTATTAATTGGGATACTCAAGACGCTTAATTTCTGAGCGGCTATTGCATACAATGTTGATGTTTTCCGTTTTTAATCCTTAGGTCTGACGGTGTGACAGTACTTTTGGCTAGCTCCGGTCATAGACCAACCAGGCTATATAAACCATACTCCTGAGCTCACCTTAGGGCACTTAATAAGTAAATGAGCACTTTCTGGTCCTGAAGAATTGCCTTTTAGGGCATGAAACATGTTGACCATGTCGGAGGGTTGAAATGAGGCCATACTAATGGTTACCCTGGGCCTCTATACCCCTCTTTGCACTTTTTAACAAAGTGGCTAGCCACACCAATAAAGGTTTCTTAGTGGACTATCCAACTTTTTTTAAAACCCACATTTTGCTCACTACTTCACCTGTTTTTGTACCTCACACACCAGAAAATCACGGCAAGGAACAAAAGAACTCCGTCAGAGAGTAACACACGTTGTTACCCGTCAAGCATTGCAGCGCCGGCTTGACGCAGGAGCAGGAAGCCGATGATGCAAACAACATCACAAAGGGCTGAATGAGACATGTCATCCAGTCCTGTAGTTGTATGAGGTTTCTTAGTTCCGACAAGGGACCTGTTGGCTTCCCATACCTCCTTTCCCTCCACTATCCCCACTGAGAGAGAGACTCCGTTACAGGCTTTAATCTAGGGGAACTTTGTACAACCCCCTTGTTACAAATTAAATTGTATTCCCATTCTCTGACATCCACTCTCCCTCGCTTATCTTTGTTTGCTTCTTACTTTTGACCTCTTCTCTCTATTTTTCGTTCACTACTTCTCTGTACTCAGTGCCTCACTCTACTTGTGTTATTTTCACTTGTGTTTATCTACCTTCTATCACTTCTTTTACAACAACTTCACTGCTCCTCTCTCATCGTTCTTCATCCCATTTCTTTTACTCTGGTTCCGTTACTATCCATCATTTCCTTTTTTTCATTGTCCTTCTCTTTACTTTCATCACCAAATTATTTTTTCTCAGTAGCACTGTTTTAGTCGTGTTCTCCTCTCTTTCCTTTTTTTTGCTCACTTACTTTTTTCTTTTCTCACTCATTGTACTCCACCTCACTCTGTTTTTCTCTTAGTGTGTCTACCTTATAACTTCCTTAGTCCATTTCCTTCAATTGTTGTATATTATTCTGTCTCCCTTCATTCTTTCACTGTATGAATGTTCTTCACTTACTCTGTTATCTTCTATTCCCCATTCTTCTCAATGCATCATTAATTAGACTGTTTTCTGTCTCAGTCATTATCTTTTTACTTACTTGTGTTTCCTGATTTAGTTTTGCTAACTCACATTGTTTTAGTATCTTTCTTACCTTCAGTTCATTTCTCTGTACTTCTCTCTCTTTTTCTTAGTGAATCTATATGCCTTACTCTTTGTAATTTGCTCTCCTTCTATTTCTTTTTCCCTCTTTTTGACCTTCTACCTTAGTTTATTTCCCTTTCTGTGTTCTTCACTCTAACTTTATTTCTAAATAGAGTGTTATGATGTTTTTAGCTCTTCATTTGTATCTTTTAATTTAAAATACATATTTTACTAATTATAACTTATTTTTTTCTCTCTTTCACAGATACCAACTGTAGTAAAAACAATTATAGTTACATTTATTATATGGTAAGTATGACTAAACAAATGTAGTTTGTTATCACCCTTTGCTTTAAGGTCACTAACATTTTCTCAATCTACCTCACTCCTGTGTTTTTACTCTGCTTCTCTCACTTATTTTTATTCTCCATGTTTACTCCCCTTCCATTATTTACCCTCTCATATTCAACTTCTTTTGATCCCTATTCTTTACTTCACTTACCCTCTGTTCCCTTCCTTTGCTTATTTACTCATTCTCTTTTTCTTAATTATTTACCTTACTCCTACATATATACCTCACCCCCCTCCCAACACATACACACATCTGTAACATATGTTCAGTGTGGCTCAATGGTTAGAGCGGCAGACCCTGATGCAGCGGTCTAGCCCGGGACCAGGGTTCAATTCCCCGCCTCGGCGGGTCTTGGGCTCAAAAATTCCACGGACCTGATAATTCTTGCCTCGGTGCCTATTCCTATCATGGAGTCCCACTCTGCAACTCTGGGCAATAGCTTGCTTAATCTCCACAACGGCCCCCACAACGCTAAGGATGCCTGGCCTCCACCTTGGGGGTGCCCAGGAGTGGACACCTCACAGGGAAAGCCAGGATGGGTTCTACAGCGGTATTCGTACAAGCGCCTTGAGACCCTTGCGGGTGAGTAGTGCGCTATACAAGTATCAATTTACATTTACACCCCACACACCTCATATACACAAAAAAAACTCCCACACACACTGCTCAAAAACACACACACATTGAACACATATACACCCCACACTCATACACTTCTCACACATATTTCACACACCCTCATCTCTACCCACACCAAAACACTCCACACAACCACACCCACAGACACACCTTACACACCCACACTTTGACCTACACCCACTAACTCCCTGTAAGTCACACACACTGCATTACTTATCTTTTTTTGCTGTTGTACTCAAGCCCATTCAGGTACTGTTCCTTTTACTCTCTTTGTCCTCTCTCTTTGTCACTCACCATGTGTTATCCTAATTCAATATTTCTCCCTCTATCATCCCTCTTTACTTTTACTATGGGTAGCGCACCGGGGAGCGTAACAAGGGGAAAACAAAGAGAAACAGTAAAATAATATTTTAGAGAGCTTTGAGGTAGGGTAGCTGTTGTGTTGTGTGGGTGATTTACTTACTGCACTCCTTTTCTCAGTACCTCTGTTCTCACAGTTCTTCATTCCCGTTCACTCAGTCCGTCTATCTTACTGTAATTGTCTGTCTCTTCACTCTTTCAATACTTGTTCATTATGCTTTCTCCCTGAAGTTCAAGCACATTACGTTATTTGCATTTCTTTGCTGCTTCAATTATTCCCTTTCTGTTACTTCTTTTCTTCTTTTAGTTTTTTTCTCTGTCAAGCCACATGTTTTAACTTTATTCGATGTTATCCATCTTATTTCATACCTCCTTATTTATGCACACTACTTTTTTCTCTCTCTCCTTTACCAGTGTTATTTAAATCTGGTTCCGTTATTACCTTTTATTTGTACATCATTTTTTCTCTTTCCTTTTACTCTTTACAGACACTCACATTCTTCATGTGCCTCTGATTTAGTATTCTTCTCTCTTTCTTTGTTTCACAGCCTTATATTTTTTACATTTTCTCTTACACTTTGTTATATCTTTTACACTGTTTTACTATGTATTACACAGTACATCTGTGTTGCTCTCTCTTGCTGTCTGTCTCTTAACATTACTCTCTCTTTCTCTCTCTTATGCTCTCCTTCTCTTGTTTTTTTTCTTCTTTTTTTTGTGTTGCGCTAACGGGGCGCTCATCGGTGCGCGTACCAGGAAGTGCACCCATGAGAAAAATGAAGTGAAGAGTGCTAAAAAATGTTAGTAATTTTTTAAAAATGGAAGGTAGTTCTGAAAAGAACTTTTTTTTAATGTTTTTGTTGTTTTATATTTTTTTTATTTTTCTGAACATTTTTATTTTTTTGAACAATTTTATGTTTTTTTTGTTTTTTTGGGGGGGGGGGGAACAACGAAAAACAGGCATTAGAAAGGGCTCAACAGGAGCAAAACAAAAAATATTTTTGGGGCGTTTTGAGCACTTGTGGTTTTCAAATGCTCTGTTTATCAAATTGATACTCATATTTGCACATGAAAGTAGGTCCACACAATAAAGGCGCACTATCTTCATGTGCACAAAATTCTGTTGGATGTTTGGGACCGTTTCCCTCGCCTCTGGTCCCGACAGAGTTACCTGTGCCGATGTACTGGCCACAGGAGTTGGTGGGTTGTCTTGGAGGTGACGCATCTCTGCAACGCTGTAATTCAGTGGATGCCACCTCTGCATATGACGGTGCATAGTATAGTTACCATAACTATACTTTTTGTCTGTACCTCTAGATAAAACATCTTTACAAATGAGGCATGTCACATGTCGGGCATTCACTTTTTTTTGGCCTCGAGGAAAAGAATAAAATTGCCAAATAAAACTGTCTTTGTGGTGGGATTTCCGGGGCTCTTCACGTAAGAACTGCCTACGCTCTACTTACTCTTCCTCTTCTTCTTACTCTTCCTCTTCCTCCTCTGGGTTGGGAAGGAACTGTGGAGGTGGTCCTTCCTTCCTAGGTGGTTGTGGTGGTGGTGGGGGTCCACCAGCTGCAGCTACTACAGATGCCATTATTTTAATAAGCAAAAACAGGTCTTCCTCTCACAAAGATGAAAGTCAGAGTGAGGAAAGAAGGAGGGGTTTTCATCATTTGGGAAAAAAAAAGTTCTAAACCAATGAAAAGTGTTATTTACAGGTCACATGACCTGTTACGCTTACGTTACGCGTCCCGCTCCGCGCCCGGAGCACTTCCGGTAAGCTGCGCTTCGCGCCTCGTTCCGCACCGGAGCACTACCGAGTGCGCGAACGCGGCGCGTCATAAGACGCATTACGCGGCAACGCGATACGTCGTGCTTACGGGACGCGTCACGATGTTGTTCTCGAACGCGGCAGTTGTGCAAATGGTACGTTTCCCGGTACGGGACCGGGTCGCGGCATAAAAATGAGCTAACGGGAAGCTACCCGGTGCGCGGACCGGTAGCGAAACTAAAAAAAAAAAATATATATACATATATATACATATATATATATATATATATATACACACACATAAAAAAATATATTAAATAAATCCTTTAAAAGAAGAACACATTTAACAGCTTTTGATATTTGCTATTAAAAAACCATTGAAATGCACTGAAAAAACCATAGGTTATAGACCATATATAGTTAGGAATTAGCATTTACAAAACCTTGAAAATTCACTGAAAAAACCATAGGTTATAGACCATATATAGTTAGGAATTAGCATTTTTAAAACCTTATTTTACTCACACAAAACCATTGAAATTCGCATATATAGTTAGTTGTACTAACTATATATTTCGCGCACCCGCAATCCACTGCTGATGATGTCACATATTACATCATTCATGACATGGTCAGTGACATCACTGATGACATCTCAAATGACATCACTGATGACATCACTGATAACATCCAGTGTCTGTATGTTTCTGTAAACTTTAAATATGTTTTACATATTGAAGAATGAGTGGATGTATAAGTGTCTGGATGAAGGATTTAGTAGGTGCATGACTGACTGTATGAGTGAGTGATTAAATGTGTCTCACTGAGTGCATGGGTTAGTGACTAAACTGTCTTAATTTGTGCATCATTATGTCTGTTGTTCTGTAACTGCTGCATGTATTGATCAGTAGCTATATGAGTAACTATATGGGTTATTGATTGGTTGCCCAAGTATTTGTATGGGAGACTGAGTGTGTGGGTGGTTGGGCGGTGTATGACTGTGCATAGATGTGTGAGCAGTTGATTCACCAGATGTATGGGTTCAAAAGTGCATGTGGGAACAGCTGTATGGGCGGTTGACTGTGTGCATGAGTGTATTGGTGAGTGAATGGATATCTCAGTGCTACATGTCAAAGTAAGAACATATGTAAAACACAGTATATGTGAGAGTTGACATATATAAATAACTGTGCATAAGAGCCAGTGAATGTGTGAGTGGCTGTATGGATCATTCTGAAATTG
This sequence comes from Lissotriton helveticus, assembly GCF_964261635.1. NCBI lineage: Eukaryota > Metazoa > Chordata > Amphibia > Caudata > Salamandridae > Lissotriton > Lissotriton helveticus. Next base: position 1,277,376,792 of record NC_136070.1, read on the forward strand.
TATCAGGGATTGTATAAGAGAGGAAATATGGGTAGTATCTGTTTGAATAAGTAAGGTGTGTATAACTGTATAGTTGAGGAAATGGAGGTGTGATTGATTCTTTGCATGACTGACTAGGTGTGTGAGTAACTCCATGGATGAGTGACACTCTGTGAGTGTCTGTTTACACTGAGTGTATATAAGGTTATATTAGAGTCTGAAGAAGTTCATCGTATTATCACATGAATGATGTCATCAGTGATGTGATCAGTCATATCAAATGAGATGTCATTTGAGATGTCATCAGTGATGTCACTGACCATGTCATGAATGATGTAATATGTGACATCATCAGCAGTGGATTGCGGGTGCGCGAAATATATAGTTAGTACAACTAACTATATATGCGAATTTCAATGGTTTTGTGTGAGTAAAATAAGGTTTTAAAAATGCTAATTCCTAACTATATATGGTCTATAACCTATGGTTTTTTCAGTGAATTTTCAAGGTTTTGTAAATGCTAATTCCTAACTATATATGGTCTATAACCTATGGTTTTTTCAGTGAATATATATATATATTCACTGAAAAAACCATAGGTTATAGACCATATATAGTTAGGAATTAGCATTTAGAAAACCTTATTTTACTCACACAAAACCATTGAAATTCCATATATAGTTAGTTGCACTAACTATATATCGCGCACCCGCAATCCACTGCTGATGATGTCACATATTACATCATTCATGACATGGTCAGTGACATCACTGATGACATCACTGATGACATCTCAAATGACATCACTGATGACATCACTGATGACATCTCATTTGACATCATTCTTGTGCTAATACGATAAACCTCTTCAGACTCTAATATAACCTTAGATACACTCAGTGTATACAGACACTCACACACTGTCACTCATCCATGGAGTTACTCACACACCTAGTCAGTCATGCAAAGAAACAATCTCACCTCCATTTCCTCAACTATACAGTTATACACACCTTACTTATTCAAACATATACTAACACATATTTACTCTCTTATACAATCCCTGATACAAGTTCACAATGATCCATACAGCCACTCACACATTCAGTGGCTCTCATGCACAGTTATTTATATATGCCAACTCTCACATGTACTGTGTTTTACATATGTACTTACTATGACATGTAGCATTGAGATATCCATTCACTCATCAATACACTCATGCACACAGTCAACCGCCCATGTAGCTTTTTCCACATGCACTCTTGAACTCATACACCTAGTGAATCAACTGCTCACACATCTATGCACAGAGTCACACACCTCCCAGCCACCCCCACACAAACTCAATCTCCCATAGAAATACTTGGGCAACCAATTAATAACACATATAGCCTCTCGTATAGCTAATGATCAACACATGCAGCAGTTTACATCACAACAGACATAATGATGCACAAATTAAGACAGTTTAGTCACTAACCCATGCATTCAGTGAGACACATTTAATCACTCACTCATACAGTCAGTCACGCACCTACTAAATCCTTCATCCAGACACTTATACATCCACTCATTCTTCAATATCTAAGACATATTTTAACTTTACAGAAACATACAGTCACTGGATGTTGTCATCAGTGATGTCATTTGAGATGTCATCAGTGATGTCATCAGTGATGTCACTGACCATGTCATGAATGATGTAATATGTGACATCATCAGCAGTGGATTGCGGGTGCGCGATATATAGTTAGTGCAACTAACTATATATGGAATTTCAATGGTTTTGTGTGAGTAAAATAAGGTTTTCTAAATGCTAATTCCTAACTATATATGGTCTATAACCTATGGTTTTTTCAGTGAATTTTCAAGGTTTTGTAAATGCTAATTCCTAACTATATATGGTCTATAACCTATGGTTTTTTCTGTGAATTTCATTGGTTTTTTAACAGCTAATATCTGTAGCTGTAAAATGTATTCTTCTTTAAATCCAAAAATATATTTTATATGTTTATGAATAATTTTTTTTTTAAATATTTTTTTTTCTTCGTTCCCGCTTCGCGAATCGGGAAGCTTCCCGTTAGCTGACCTTGATGCCGCGAAATAGACCGCGAGCCGGTAAACGTTTCTTTACCGCAAGTGCCGCGTTAGAAAACAACATCGTGACGCCTCCCGTCCGCATGACGTTCCACGTTGTCGCGTGATACGTCATATGACGTGCTACGTTAGCGAACTGGTACGCGAAGCGAGTGCCAAAGCGCAGGTTTCTGGAAGCAAACCGGGAGGCCCTGCAAAGCGCTTAACGTAAACACAGCAAGTCATGTGACTTGGTAATAACACTTTTCATTGGTTCATTTCACTTTTGGTTTCCTAATGATGTAAGACTAGGTCATATAATCTAAAATGAACACTTTTGATTGGTTGAGAACTCTTGTTTTTCCCAAATGATGAAAATCCCTCCTTCTTTCCTCACTCTGACTTTCATCATTGTGAGAGAAAGACCCTTTGTGATCACTGAGCAATGGCTTCTTTAGTAGCTTCAGCTGGTGCTTCCCCACCACCTCCACCACCTCCAAGGAAGAGAGGACCACCTGCTCAAGTTGTAATTCAACAAGAAGAAGAAGAAGAGGAACAGGAGGACGAGCACGAAGAGAGGCAGTTTTTGCCTGAGCAGCCCAAGACGTCTCACCGGAAAGAAAACTTCATTTGGCAATTTTTTAAAATTCCCAAAGGTCAGAAAAAAGTAAATGCAAGATACGTAACTTGCCTTATATGTCAAGATAGACTGTCCAGAGGGACCGACAAAAAATACAGTTTCGGAAACTACACAATGCATCGCCATATGACTAGGTGGCATCCTAACAACTACAGTGCTGCACAGTTTCGGAACGACCTAGATAATCTCCCTATTATGGCCAGAAGATCTGTTGTACCGGAAGTAACGGGACCAGAGGGCAGGGAGATGGTGCCAAATATACAAATGAGATTTGGTGAAGTAAAACACACCTGCGTATTTTGCGATGGATTCATTTCCTACGGAGAAAGAAGCATCACTCTGATCAACAGAGCTATTGACTATCATATGCAAGTTTGTCCGAAACGCCCAAAATAATAAATACTTCTTTTTTTTGTTTTGTTGCTCCTGTTGAGCCCTTTACAATGAATCGTTTTCATTGCCCCCTCCAAGAAAAACCCAAAAAAATATAAAACTGTTCCGAAAAATTCAAAAACATTAAAAAAATGTTCAGAAAAATAAAAAAAAAAGTTCTTTTCAGAACTACCTCCCCGTTATTAAAAAATTGGTACAATATTTGGAACTGTGCCAACCTCTATTTCTCTTAGTTCGCTTCCTAGTTCGCTCGCTGGTACGCGAACTGGAAGCGAACCAAAAACAGTAAGTATAAGGGAAGGAAACACACACTTATGTTAAAAGAAAGACAGCTATAGGGGAGTAAACTAGAGATACTATTACCCATAATCCACTACTGATGATGTCACATATTACATCATTCATGACATGCTCAGTGACATCATCAGCAGAGGATTGCGGGTTTTTTGGCAACATGCCTTATCCACGGTTTAATAACGCTGCCTTTTGCTTTATATAAGTTTTCAAATTGTATGAAATATATACCAATAGGTCTTTATGAACCTTTAGGTAGTGCTTTTGTTCATGAGGTCTGGTCGCTTCCATACACATACAGATGTTTCAAAGATGATCAAGAAGTTTATCTGAATGGAGAGGAATGCACTGAGACGCCAGATCATTCACTAATGTGTAGGCACATACAGTTACACGATTCATGCAACAAACACCGACCAAATATGGCTTGCGTGTTGCAAGGCACGCCAGTTCCTGCTATCATCCCCACGTTCAAGTTGTTGGAAAATGGTAGTTATTTGATGCTCAATAATGAAGATTGTTCTGAGTTAATTAAAAGTATTCCTTTTATCGTAACAGTAAGTGAACGGGTTATTTGCTGCAGAAATGTTCTATTTCCTCCCACACATGAACATAGGGAGTTTTCAATCTGGCCACAAATACCAACCTTGGGACACGTTTCAACGGCATGACAAGAATAAGAGCTCTTTTGTCTCAGAGAGAGGTGGCCTTGAGTTCGGCCCGTGAAACTTTCGTACTTCACATAGCGAACACCCGTACACAGGTTTGCCTTTCAATTTCAGCAACATGTTTCCGACTATCTTTAACGCATCCTCCACAAAATCCCTGGCACACTTTTTTAAAGTTGTTACCAGTGGTCTCGTGACTTCATTTGAGAAAATCTTTGGAGTCATCCCTGCTCCCTTTCATTCCATTTTCTCCACTCTGGTTCGTGGATTGCATTTTTACTTGCATTACCAGCGGACGCTCTTGTGCTTTTTTACATTTTTAAATATGGATGTCCCTCCTATGCAACCTCCGACCCTGCAGCTGCTGACACTGTTCCGCAATCGCATGCTAGAATATTATGGCACAATGCCGTTGGCGATATTAAGCACGGCATATGGATTATCTTTTCGGTTCTCCTACTTCACCTGTGTCCAGCCTGTATTTCACTGCCTGACCTGTGATTTCGATTGGGCCATTGATTTGTGTCTCTGCGGACCGGTTTCTCCTGACGTCGACTTTAATCAGCTGATGACTCCTATCATTACTCACGAGTTGGTTTGTCCTGGCGAAAGGATTATGGCTGTGGCATTGATGCATGGACTACTTGGTCCCTGGAATTTACTGGCGGCAGCACAGTCTTTCTTGGAACACAGCTTTCTTGAAAACCCACCGAGCTGTCCTCTGATGGTGATAGAGGATCCGGTGCTGGGAGAGCACGTATGTTCTTTTCCGCTTTTAAATTGGATGGCTGAACTGTTTTCGGATGAAGACGGTGACTTCCTGTTGGAGGCTGTTGCAGCTTATTTTGCATACACAGTTATGTCATAGACCTTTTTCATGTTTCATATGCTGAGTACTAGCATTTCATTGACAATTCATTGACTTAATTGTCAAGTTTTTATTATTTACCTTGCCTATTGGCTTAAGACTCGATAAAGTACTTGGCTGTTTTATTTTTCTTTAGCATTGAATTTTCCTAGTTTTTAATGCTTTACCTTGCGGACCGTCCACATATAAACTTGCAATCTGCTCTCATGAGATGGCACTTCTATTATCTTATTCAGTTCGTTTCCGGATCATGGGGAGGTGTCATCTAGGTCCTGGATATCTTTACACCGTGTTAAGTTAGCATGGGCTCATTACCGGTTTAAACGCCATTTTTCCTTTTTTGCAACTTCTGCACACGACATTTAGTTGTTGCTTTAGCTTTCCACCTAGTAGTTCATCGTGGTTTACATGAGAATAATATGTTATTGGTCTACTATCTGCTTTACTTGTTAAACTATATCTGTACAGCGAGTGCTAAAGTTTCAAGAACAACACGATACAGAATTGTTATGAGGTCTGATCTCCACGACTTCATACTCATAACATAAGTGCAACTTCTGCCAATTCTGGGCATGAGGCGGGTTTTATATTGCTTTGCCGAACACACATACACAACAGTTGATGCGGTTCACATGAAGAGAGAGCTGGTGTATGCTGATGTGATTCCTTCAAATCTAAGACACTAAAGTATGGGCACGCCCTAAACCAACACAAAGAGACCTTCTTAGCAAATAATATAATATGTGTATTAGGGAGGGTGAGATATAAGCAGCCGCGGGCCGTGGAGGGAGTTACGGTGAGGCAGGGAGGCGGGGAGGGGGAGAAGCAGGGTGGAGCCCTCTCTACCTTGCCCCTCCCCCTCCCCGCCTCCCTGCCCCACCGTAACTCCCTCCACGGCCCGCGGCTGCTTATAAGTGTTGCTAACTCTTATTCATTTACAGCATGTTAACATACTGTCACCATTCGCTTTTTATGTACTAGTAACTATGCTGGTAATTTTGCTACTGATAATATGTGTACTTTTATTATCTAAGGTACTACGCCTGAGAAGACGGCATTAGTAAATAAACATTTCAAATACACATGTGTTCTTCTTAACTCCATGTTCTGGTTTCTAAGAAATATATAACGACCGACTGTTCATGAGTTCCACGTATCCTGAGGTACTATAAGTTCATATTCTGGATTGTCTAAACATTGAGAGTTTGTTATATCCAATGTGACACTGTACCTAGCTTGCTAAATAGTTTTTGATTACTAACGTGAGTTTTGGGACACCCTAATTCGCCGAGGTTCCAATCCTCTGTCCACAGTTCTGTGTGAGAACAGAAACCCTGCGACAGGGGCACCCCCGACCCTTGCTGGAGCTTCATCACACTTGCGATACAACTCCAGCAATGCGCCACCTTTACGGCACAGATACATCACGCATCTGTGCTGTTTTTGCCCCGTGATGCGCCGCATTGTAAATGCAGCACACCATAGGTGACGGAACAGCGGCACAGAATGACTAACACATCCCTGGTGATGCGCCAGTCATCATAAATCTATCCCTATGCTTCTTATCTTGTTAGAGATGAACCGCCATATGTATCATCAAAGTTATTTGCATTTCCTAAATAGCGAACTTTAAGGAATAAATAGCGATTCTTTACCATTCCTAGTTTGCGATGAGCTATTTGCTAATTAGCCGAATGTAGCCCAATGAAGCCCAATGTAGCCCAATGTAGCCCAAAGATGGCCGCCAGACACACAAAAAAACAAATGTAGCCCAAATATCAGCCAGATGTAGCCCAACTATAGCCCAGTGACAGAATGACCAATCAGCTTCGCAAACCTCCGTTACGCGAAGCGGAGCGCTGTTACAGATATATATCTTTTTTTGAACGTTAATTTCTCAAAATCCACTGGAGCACATATATTGAGACCTAGCAAAGGCACATCGGGCTACCAGTCCCTAATATTTTGCCAAGTTTCGTGCAAATCCATTCAGCCGTTCGATTATTATTTTTATTATTTTTTTTTGCCCCGCGGGGCCCTTTTAAAACCTCCACATCAAACCTAGGGGGTCAGCGAGGATCTACTATGCCCCCTTATAGTTATTTCCCCCTTTGTTTTGACCTCCTCTTGTCTCTCGATCCTACCGAGAGACAAGATGGCGGCCGCTACGGACTGTTTGGAATGTTGACAGACGCCGGAGAACCAATCAGCTTCGCTTCACAAAGCTCCGTTGCGCGAAAAGTCCGCGAACCAGAGCGCTAACCGGTCCGCTGTTACAGATATATATCTTTTTTTAAACGTTAATTTCTCAAAATCCACTGGAGCACATATATTGAGACCTACAAAAGGCACATCGGGCTACCAGTCCCTACAATTTTGCCAAGTTTCGTGCAAATCCATTCAGCCGTTCGGGCTAAAAGTGAGGCCAACCGCCCTATGGAAAACTCAATGTTAAAAACACGTTTTGGGACCCCCCTTTTTTCTCGGCCCCCACTGGACGAACCCCCCCCAAATTTTCAAGGGCTGCTCAGAAACAAAATGTGCCATTTTCCTGAAAATTTCAGCCGATTCCGTCCACAAACGCCAAAGTTATTAGACATAGAATTTTCAAAAAGCCCATAGAGAAAAAATCCTAACTATATATACCTACTGGCGACCGCCAGTAGGTTATATATATATATATATATATATATATATATATATATATATATATATATATACACACACACACACACACACACACACACACACACACACACACACACACACACACACACACACACACACACACACACACACACACACACACACACACACACACACACACACACACACACACACACACACACACACACACACACACACACACACACACACACACACACACACACACACACACACACACACACACACACACACACACACACACACACACACACACACACACACACACACACACACACACACACACACACACACACACACACACACACACACACACACACACACACACACACACACACACACACACACACACACACACACACACACACACACACACACACACACACACACACACACACACACACACACACACACACACACACACACACACACACACACACACACACACACACACACACACACACACACACACACACACACACACACGTGTTACCATCCTTGTGGGGACTATGTGTGAATACCAGCCTTGTGGGGACTAACCTTTCCCAATGTTTTTAAAATACACTAATAACAGAAAAATGTTAAGAAAAAATTCATTATACAGGATCCTGCTTCAAATTTGCAAATATATTGTTATTTAATCGTGCGCACAGCACCATCCTTGTGGGGACTTGAACACGTGCTACCATCCTTGTGGGGACCTAGTCCGTAATACTATTTGTGATTGAATACAGTCAAAGGTACATGGCTAAATGTTTATTTTATCAACAATATACACAAACAACATTATAATCTATTCATATATGAATTGCTACTATGTACTAGGGGTATACATTAAAGACAGATTCTGTTAATGTGGCAGAAAATATCATATCACGCTTAAAGAAAGACCCTTAAAGCTGTATTTAACCTATTTATTAGTGCTTAAAATCTTTGGAGATAAGGGAACAAACACATAAAGAAATTCACATATGGAACTAAGGAATATGGTCAAGTGGAACCCAGAGCTTGATTAGTTGCTAAAAGTTTTGCCAAAATAGATGTTCAAGTCCCCACAGTGATAGTGGGTGAAGATCATTGTGTTTAAGTCTCCTTAGCAATAGTGGGCACATTCAAAGCTTAAATCCCATTATAAAGAGTGTGATGCTAAGGATGTTCAAGTCCACACAGAGGTTGTGTGTATTTATAGGAATGCTCAAGTCCCCACAGAGATGGCATGGTAGTACAGCGATGTGTAAGTCCCCACAGAGATAGTGTGTTATCATAGAGATGTTCAAGTCCCCACAGGGATGGTGTGTTGTTACAGTGTTGTTTAAGTCCCCACAAATATAGTGTGCCTTTATACGATGTTTAAGTTCCCACAGAGATAGTGCATGCAGGTGATTGTGTTTAAGTCCTCATTAAAATAGGGCCCAATTCACAAAGGTAAACTTAACAGTCTAACTTTACTACTTTTCAGTGTTCACAGAGGTAAATTTAGACCAAAAGTCTAACTTTACTACATTTCAATATTCACAATGCCCCATACAGAGAATGTGAAGCTGATGATGTTCATGTCGAAGCAAACACAAGGAGATGATGGACAGAGTGCTGAAACCTTTCAGTCACTTACCCCCGTCACAGATCTGGGTTGAAACCATCATCGTTCTTTAGCTTACTTCGTCACCCCAGTTCAGACCCAGCTATACCCCAATCAGTCTTGACCCTGTGCCTCATGGCAACAGTCCAGCCTGAACTGCGAAGCCAGTTCTTGCCTGGACCGGAAACAAGCATCCTGGGACAGGTTTCAGGTAACACCCCCTCATCAGCCAGGCTAGCTTGAATCCAGTGGCAGAGTGAGCAAGGAACCCACGTCTGGGCATACCCTGCCAATTTAGGGCAAACAAAGCAAACACAAGGAGATGATGGACGGAGTGCTGAAACTTTTCAGTCACTTACCCCCAGTCACAAATCTGGGCTGAAACCATCATCGTTCTTTAGCTTACTTCGTCACCCCAGTTCAGACCCAGCTAAATGCGAATCAGCCTTGATCCTGTGCCTCGTGGCACTCCCTGGTGTTTCCTGTCGAAACAGAGCTTGCATTTAATTACAGGAATGCTCGAGTCCCCACAGAGATTATATGTTTTTATAGTGATGTTCAAGCCCCCAAAAAGATAGTGTTTTATTATCGTTTTTTGTGTTTCAGTCCTCATTAAAATAGGGCCTGATTCACAAAGGTAAAGTTAAACACAAAATCTAACTTTTCTACTTTTCAGTTTCACAAATGTAAACTTAGACCAAAAGTCTAACTTTACTACTTTTCAGTATTTCAAAGCCCCATACAGAGAATGCAAAGCTGATGATGCTCAAGCCAAAACAGAGCTTGCGTTTAATTACAGGAATGCTCAAGTCCACACAGAGATGTTGTGTGACTATAATATTACCACAGTCGCCAAAGAGAATGTATGTGATTATAGACATGCCCAGGTCCCCACAGAGATAGTGTGTTATTTAGACATGCCCAGGTCCCCACAGAGATAGTGTGTGATTATAGAGATATCCAGGTCCCAACAGAGATAGTGTGTGATTATACACCTGCCCAGGTCACCACAGATATAGGGGCCGATTATGATGGCGGACGGACCTGAGTCCGTCCGCCACCATAGAGTAGGAGGGACCGACCGCAGGGGCAGCGGTGGTCCCTCCGTGCAAATTAGGATGTGACCGCCACCCTGGCGGTCACATCCTGTATTTTTAACATTGCGGCGGGTGCTGCTTGAAGCAGCACCCGCCGCAATGTTAAAAATGTAAGTTGTGCATTTGCATGCACAAAGCGGCAGGCACCGCGCGGTGCCTGCTGCTTTGTTCACGCAAATGCAGGGGGTTACCATAGGTACCCCCCATGTGCATTCCCCACGCCCCCTTCACCCAGGGGGCCCGCAACGGGCCCCCCGAAGTGAAGTTACAAATGCTTTTCCATGGCGGAAAACACGCCGCGCAAAAGCATTTTTTTAAACCCATCCTAATATGGCTGACGGTGTCTGAGAGACACCGCCACCATATTAGAGCTTTTCCGCCGCGGATGTAAGCCAACTGCGGCGGAAAAGCTGTGGACGGAAACCAGGACCCACCAGCCATCCTAATGTGGCGGTGGGTCTTTGGTGGGTCCGCTGCGGTTTTTCCGCATCCTCCGGGCAGGCGGTGGCTTCCGCCGGCCAGGAGGATGCGGAAAAAACGCAATCGTAATAGGCCCCATAGTGTGTGATTATAGACATGCCCAGGTCCCCACAGAGATGATGTGTGATTATAGACATGCCCAGGTCCCCACAGATATGGTGTGTGATTATAGACATGCCCAGGTCCCCACAGAGATGGTGTGTGATTATAGAGATATCCAGGTCCCCACAGAGATAGTGTGTGATTATACACATTCCCATGTCCCCACAGATATAGTGTGTGATTATAGACATGCCCAGGTCCCCACAGAGATGGTGTGTGATTATAGACATGCCCAGGTCTCCACAGAGATGGTGTGTGATTACAGACATGCCCAGGTCCCCACAGAGATAGTGTGTGATTATAGAGATGTCAAGGTCCCCACAGAGATAGTGTGTGATTATAGACATGCCCAGGTCCCCACAGAGATAGTGTGTGATTATAGAGATGTCGCGGTCCCACAGAGATAGTGTGTGATTATAGACATGCCCAGGTCCCCACAGAGATAGTGTGTGATTATAGAGATGTCAAGGTCCCCACAGAGATGGTGTGTGACTATAGTATTATAATGGTTGACAAAGAGAATGTATGTGATCATAGACATTTTGAGAAATACATATTCATGCTGAATCATTGGAAATTAGGTGGAAGAATTGTGTAACGTTGGGCCAAGGAAGTTAAGACAGAGGCAGGTTCAGATTAATGCTTTGTCGAAGACAAATGTGCCATTATCTTTGTTCCAAATACTCAAAGTCCATTTTTACCCTTTTAAGATTTACTCCACTCATGGATATTCTCCTGGTATGATTTTTGAAGATTTATGGTTATATAATCTGTTTTGGAGGAGTTTGTCCCCAGTCTACTCTCTATGCAGATCAGCAAAAAGTATTTAATTAAAAGTTGTAACCCTCTACTGGTTTTTGAGGCAAGCAGTATATCTTTCGCAAACAATAACAGAGAGTCTTTGCTATCTGCATGTATTGGAGATGCATTAGCACGAACTATGCAACTAGATCATATAACTAAAAGGAAAATATTGGAGTAAGCATGTATCCCTGCCGCACCCCTTTATTCATGGTGATGCAGTCTGCCAGTTAACCCTGACTAGCCCTCCACACCTGGACATAACTGTCATTGAGCAAGCAGATTAATGTTGATATGTTACTAGGGACCCCCATCCTCTCCAAAACTGACCAGAGTTTTGTTCATGGGACTAGCTCAAGTGCAGGTTTATGGTTCACAAACGCTACACCCCCCTATTATTCTCTGCAACACATCACTCCACAATACAACACGCTTCTCTACACTATGACATTTTACCCGTGTCCACAACACTCTACTCCACTGCTACACTTTTCCACTCTATGCCACTCTACGGCACTCTACTCCACTCTATGCCACTCTACAACACTCTACTCCACTCTATATGCCACTATACAAAACTATACTCCCTTCTACAACACTCTGTACAACTCTAGCGAGGCCACTCCACACCACTTTACTCCACTGTACTCAATGAAACACTACTGCACTCTACTTCATTGTACTTCACTACTTTACTCTACACGACTATATGCCACTCCACTCGACGACACTCTATGCCACTTTACTCTACCACAATGTACAACACTCTACTCCACTGTAGCCACTCCACTCTACAGTACTCTCCTCCATTGTATGCTACTCCACTCTACTCCACACAAAAACACTATACAGCACTCCACTCTACAGCACCACACTTTGTCAGTACACTCTCCTGCACTCTACACAACACTACTCTACACCACTCCACTCTATGCCACTTCACTTTATGCCCTACACCGTATGCTATGCCACTCTATAACACACCACTCAACTCTACTATATGGCATACCACTCTACTCTACGCAGCTCCACTCTACTCTGACACACCAATGTACTGTACTCCACTTCGCTCTACTCTACAACACACCCCTCCACTCAATTTACTCCACTCTATGCCACCTCACTGTACACTATTCCAGTCTACGCCACTCCACTCTAGTCCACACTACCACACTGTACGACACTTCATTCCACAGCACTCTACAACAGTCCACTGTATGACACTCTCCTCTTGTCTACTCCATGCCACAACACTGTACGACACGTAACTCTATGGTGCAACACTCCACTCTAATGTACGACATGCCACTCCACTCTTCTCTACGGCATGACACTCTACACCACTCCACTGCACTCTAAACCTCTACGTTACATGCCACTCCACTCTACCCCATTCCACTGTATGCCACACCACTGTATGCCACTCCACCCCATTCCACTGTATGCCACACCACTGTATGCCGCTCCACTCTACCCCATTCCACTGTATGCCACAACACTGTATGCCGCTCCACTCTATGCCATTCCACTCTGTAACACTCTACTCCACTGCATGCCACTCCACTCTACAACGCCCCACTCTAGGACACTCCATTGTACGATACTCCACTGTATAACACACTCCTCCAATCTACTCTACGCCACAGTGGCAACAGAGATGAAAGAGGTGTAAATCTCCCTGCAGTCTAGTCCAAGTCCCAGAATCGAGCATAAGGAAGCAGCTATGATTAGTGCAGCAGGTACGGTGGTACTGGGAAGGGTGAAGAGCCAATGAAAGCCTGATCTTGACATTAGGAATTAGGCGCTGCTACTGTATCGTATTGTACAGTGATTCATGTGGGGTGCTGAAGCACATTTTTGGACAGGTAGAATGCTAACCCATGAGGGAGTGTGGGGCTGGCAGAGAATGTATTTATTATCATTCAATATGGGAAGTGTTTTGATTTCATGGATGAGTGACCAGCGAGCTGCCCTTTTCTTGTCTTGAGGCATAGTGCGTATGAACGGAGCAGGATCCGTGAGAGATCGGCATGCAAATTATAATATGTTTGGAACTAAACTAAATAGGCAGCACTCACCTATTCAGATGGACGATGTGTGATACGTGCAGATACACTATAGGGATAACGAAAGAAGGCCTAGTAATCCTTTTGGCAATGTCGGCAAGCCAGACATCCTGTCAAGTGTGTAAAATGATGCCTGGGCCAATCTTCCGCTCTCCCTAGCGGGGGGAATAGCAATTGCCAAAATGGTGATCCTACCAAAACTGCTCTACCTGTTTGTCAATATCCTGATTCAGCTCACACAATTTTTTTTTAATTCAGTTTGCTAATTACTGATCTCTATAATATGGGCTGGCAGACAGGCGTGTATCTCATGGGAACTACTAACACTGCTCCTGTCTCAGGGTGGGATGGGTGCACCGGACCCCCTTCCAGCATCATACTGCTGTGGAGCTGGACGTGGCAGCGCCGATCCAACTTTTGGTGGCATTATATCAGTCAGGTAGACGCCTTCATGGGGAAATAGACACGGTGGAGACATTGAGGTGGGCATGAGACAATCTACGGGTCAGAGAGCACCTTAAACTCCTGTATGCCCCATCTATTCCCCTAGCACATGACCTGATGTTACCAACCATGGGAGATGGTACAAGTAGGGCACTAGCTCTACGATTGGACTGCGCACTTTTGCGGACCTATACCCAGGGGAGACATTTAGAGCTCCTCCTGAGCTAGAGGAGGAACATCCGGTCCGATTTTCAGAACAATTCTTCTATCACAAACTTAAGGCCATGTGCAGAGAATTACACAACACATTCCCAAGTCCACCCCACACTGCTAGTGCTTGAAAATGTTCTTAAGGTTGACACACCTCATATACTCATCACCAGACTCTACAATAACATGCAAAACACGGCCCCTTCGTTATTGCCCAAAGCCCTGCAAGCATGGAATGCGGACCTTCCCACTGAGCTATCTGAGGAACAATGGTAATGTTGTTGCAATCAGCTTACGGCACTGTTCCCGAACTATAAGCTACGCCTTATTCATTTCAAATGTATACATCGATTCTATAGAACTCCTGCTCAACTTCACAGCTTGGGACTTCGGGACGATGCCGGCTGCTGGAGATGTGGATTCGCTCTGGCAACATTTTTGCACATGGCATGGCTCTGCCCCAAACTGGATGACTTTTGGACCTCTGTTTTTAAAATTATACATGACCTACTGGGCACAGCAAATGACCCAGACCCCCTGTTGGGCTTATTGGGATATGTAAAGGTGACACCACAGGGACTCCGGAAATGACACGCTCTTTTGTTATTACTGGCCAAGCATAGAGTTACTATACCTTGGGGGAGGAGAGGGTCCCCAACTGTGGACGATTGGATTTGTGATGTAACATTTAGTCAGGAACAGTTATCAACCTTCTGGAAGCTGATGCCATCAGCATCCCGGCCACGTGTCATAAGGGACCCCTTTCTGAAGTGGGCCAGCACATAACAAAAGGCAGAACTGGACCACCCAAACACACCGACGCACAACCCTTCAGCACACTATAACAGGGCGTTTGCCACTAGCACTGTAAGCAGGAAATGTTTTTGTACATACCAGGGGAAGAATGCATTCACAATGTGTAACGTGCTTTGGCTGGATTTACAGGGAAAGTTTCAAGACAAACTGGGTAATAAGCTTGTAAAGTTATACCATGTTAATTGCACAATGATACTTCATGGGGTGATGTGGAGCAACAGACCTCCAAAATGTTTTGTATGTTTGTTATTATGAAAATGTCAATAAAAAAATAATTTTTAAAAGTTTGTAAATGATAGCGTGTACACTATTTGCTTAGTTTGTTTTTCTTTAATTATGCAAACGTTCAGGAAAATTATGCGAAATCATAAAATTAGACAAATGCAAAATACAATATGTAGTGCTATATTTGGGCACAAAATGAGTTTGGCAATTTTGCAGTAAAAACATAGCACGAAAAAACATAAGTGGCATAATGAAAAAGCTCTCATGTTCTGGACATTTGTATTAGTTCCATGAATTTGCGATAAACTTTTGCCACAAATGCCTTATAGCTATGTGAGGTGGCGCTGGAATTTTATAACAAGTGTAGCATGAAATTCTAGAAATTGCATGACTCAAGCAGCTTAATTAAAATTTTAACTGGGTCTCAATATTATGCCAAATGGTAATGATGGGAGTTGGTACTATGAGAAAGTAGCCATCCACCTTTTTTTTTTTTTAAAGGCAGCAATATGTTGGAGTGGTGTGGCTCACTGGTTAGAGGCGGCAGACCCGGAAGCAGAGAACGGCCCGAGACCAAGGTTCAATTCCTGACGCGGCAGGGTCGTGGACCAGGGTCAGTGGACTCGATAATTCTTGCCTCGGTGCCTACTCTAACCAGGGATCACACTCGGCAACTCTGGGCATTAGCTTGCCTCATCTCTACAACGCCCCCCCACATTCGCCGGGGATGCCTGGTTTCACCTTGGCGATACCCAGTAGGGACCATCTCACAGGGATAGCCAGGACGGGTTCCCCAGCGGTGTACAGCGCCACGACGCCTCAGGGCAGCAGTGCGCTTTACAAGACACATACATACACATACATACTTCCTACTAATGTACAATTATATGTCATTGACGATAGAGAAGAACACCATGAGATATAAAAAAAAACGTGTTATGGGTTTTGGGTTGTGAGGTTTAGAGTGGGTATGTGTTACTGAATGGCAAGGGAATTTCTGGGGATTAGGGTGGGTATGGGTTGTTGGTGGTAAGGTTTTTTTAGTGTTTAGGGTAAGTATAGGTTTTTAGGTTATAATGGCTTTTTTAGGGTTTAGGGTGGGTATAGCTTTTCGGGTGGCACATGAATTTGAAAGTTTTAGGGTGGGGATGGGTTTTTGGGTGATAAGGGATTTTCTAGTGTTAATGCTGGGTATGGGTTTTTGGGTGGCAAGGGAATTTTAGAATTTAGGGCGGGTATGGGTTTTTGGGTGGCAAGATAATTTTTCAGGTTAGAATGGGTATGGGTTTTGGGGGGCAAGGGAAATTTTATGGTTTAGGTTGAGTATGGATTTTTCAATGATAAGGAATTTTAAGGGTTTAGGGTGGTTATGGGTTGTGAGGTTTATCTTAGGGTTTAGGGTGGTTATGGGTTTTTGGGTGGCAATGGAATGTCTAGGGTTTAGGGTGGGTATGGGTTTTTGGTGGTAAGGTCTTTTATAGGGTTTAGGGTGAGTACTTTTTTAGGTGATAAGGGCATTTTTTAGAGTTAAAGGTGGGTATGGGTTTTAGTGTGGTAGGGTTTTTCTTATGTTTTAGGGTGGGTTGGGTATTTAGTTATATGGGATTTCTTAGGGTTTACGGTGGGTATAGGTTTTTGGGTGGCAAAGGAATTTGGGGGGTTTAGGTTGGGTATGGGTTTTTGGGCGGCATAAGAATCTTTCGGGTTCAGGGTGGGTGTGGATTTTTGGGTGGTAAGGTATTGTTTAGGGTGGGGTTTTTAGGTGGCACCTGTATTTTTTAGATTTAGGGTGGTTATGGGTATTTGGGCGGAAAGGGATTTTTAGGTTTAGGGTGGGTATGGGTTTTTTGGGTGGCAATGGTATTTTTATCGTTTGGGATGGGTGTGGGATTTTTGGTGGGAACGAATTGTGTAGGGTTTACAGTGTGTATAGCATATTAGGTGGCAAGAGAATTTTTTAAGTTCAAGAAAATTTTATTTGATAACAAAAAGGCAAGGTGTCAATACAAAGTACAATGGAATATAAAACATGGTGAGTTATAGCAAGAGAATTTTTAACGTTTAGGCTGGGTGTGGGTTTTTGGGGGGCAAGGGAAATGTTATGGTTTAGGGTGGGTATGGGTTTTTGGGTGATAAGGAATTTTTAGGGTTTAGGGTGGTTATTGGTTTTTGGTTGTGAGGTTTAGGGTGGGTATGTGTTTTTTGGGGGTCAATGGAATTTCTGGGGTTTAGGGTGGGTATAGGTTTTTGGTGGTAAGGAATATTTTAGCGTTTAGGGTGAGTATAGGTTTTTAGGTGATATGGGCTTTTATAGGGTTTAGGGTGGGTATGGCTTTTTGGGCGGCACAGGAATTTGTAGGGTTTAGGGTGGGGATGGGTTTTTGGGTGGTAAGGGATTTTTTAGGTTTTAGGTAGGATATGGGTTTTCAGGTGATATGGGCTTTTTTTAGATTTTAGGGTGCATATGGGTTTTTGGGTGGCAAGGGACTTTCTAGGGTTTATGGTGGGTATGGGGTTTTGGATGGTATGGTATTTTTTTGAGCTTAGGGTGGATATAGGATTTTAGGTGATAAGGTTATTTTTTAGGGTTTAGGGTGGGTATGGGTTTTTCGGTGGCAAGGGAATTTTAGCATTTAGGGTAGGTATGGGTTTTTGTGTTGCAAGATAATTTTTCAGGTTTAGAGTGGGTGTGGGTTTTTGGAAGGCACAAGAGAGCCAATGAATGATGGCGACTGAACCTTTACCCCATGCACTTCACTTTCATGAATGGAAGCAGAGTGCAAATGAGACTCAGACAGACCAATGCAATGACAGAAGACAGCTGGCCCAAATGCCCTCTATGTATTTATATGGATGTAAATGTACGAATAGACTAGATCTATGGCATTTGACATAATATTTCCATATCGAACCCAGTCCTAAAGTTTTGAGCATCAGCTTTTCCGCAAGGCAACTATCGGAAACAGCCATAAAGTTAGGCAGGGGTCAAAATTACAGTTGGCTTATCAAAATACCTACAGCCTAACAAGGATTCTGACAGAGAATACCTTCTATATCTATGGTTTGTCACACTGGGTGGCCAACATAAAAATATATTGCCCACTATGGTAATATGTGAAATTCCATCTAACAAAATGCCTAGCTGTAGGTTTTAAGATAGAATAATCAAGATCCACACTTAAATGCCTATTGCTGTTCTCATATGCTTTTTACAAAAATACGTCAGGTCTAGTGGCTTTATCATAACATTCAATAACAAATAGATCAGGCGCATAGCCATGATCATTATCACTGGCTTGACACCATAACCAACTCAGTTCTACTGTAATGAGCACATATTTTGTCTGTCTGTCTGTCTGTCTGTGTCTCTCTCTCTCTCTCTCTCTCTCTCTCTCTCTCTCTCTCTCTCTCTCTCTCTCTCTCTCTCTCTCTCTCTCTCTCTCTCTCTCTCTCTCTCTCTCTCTCTCTCTCTCTCTCTCTCTCTCTCTCTCTCTCTCTCTCTCTCTCTCTCTCTCTCCTCTCTCTCTCTCTCTCTCTCTCTCT